>NW_026007036.1:128279-134397 GCF_001458135.2 Marmota marmota marmota
TTTGTCTTATATATATATATATATATATATATATATATATATATGCATATAGATATATATATACCTGCACAGATATTAATATATTCATATGTATCCTACATACATACATATTCCTATTCAAATAACTTGTGTAGTTTCTGTCTCTTCATTAGACCCTGACTGTTCAAGCTTCCTATTAGTTTAGCAGAACAAGGAGATGCTGAGTACACCAGGAATGCAGCTGCTGGAGTCCCAGGTCTGGTATATAAAGCAGAATGTGGAAAGGTGCATTTGGAGCTGAGAGATAATCACTATCTTGAGGACTGATAATAGAGGATTGATGAGGATAATTCAGATGAACATGAGTTCGCTATCAGCAGAACTCTACTATAGAAAGTTTCAGAATAAAATACTTCATGAGAAAAGAAAATGATCCTAAATGGGAGGTATGAGAACCACAGAAACATTTAGCAAAAATAATGATAAATATTGGGCTAAATATAAAAGAATATTGACTGCATGAAACAGTTCTATCTTATGAAGTCAACAACAACAACAAAAAATAAACATGAAGTCAGAAGGAGAGGTGAGGAATTTTGTTAGTGAGCTATTTGTCACCGTGACCAAAATACCTATTAAGAACAACTTAAAGGAGGGAAATATTATTTGGGCTCATTGTTTTGGAGGTTCTGTCATGATTGACTTACTGTAAAACAGAAATATCATGGCAAAAGGATGCTGTGGAGAATAGCTGCTCAGCTCATGGCAGCCAGGAAACAGAGAGAGAGGGAGAGAAGAAAGGGGCAGAGGCAAGATACAGTCCCCAAGGGCAGGTCCCCAGTGATCTACTACCTCCAACTAGGCCCCACCTACCTAGAGTTTTCCACCACTTCCCTATGGTGCATTCAGCTATCAATGGATTAATCCACTGTGGGGTCAGAGTCCTCATGATTCATCCCTTCCCAAAAGTCCAACTCTAAACCTTTCTGCACTGGGGACATGAGCCTTTGGGGGACATTTCAGATCCAAACATAACAGGAGAGGTTGATCAATGGGTCCTGAGTTACAATTAAGAGCAAGAAGCTCCAGTGTGCTATTGCCCAGTGAATGATATGAATAACAACAATGTACTGCATGCTTCAAAAAGCCACAAAAACGATATTGAAGTTTTCACCATGGGGCCTTTGGAAGGGGTTAGGTAGGACCTCTATGATGAAATTAGAGTCCTTATAAGAGGAGACATCAGAGAGTGCTCACACTCTCTGGCAGGTGAGGACATAGAGGGAAAGTAGCTGTCTACAAGCCAGTAAGAGAGTCCTCACCAGACATGGAATTATCTGCACTTTGTTTGCAGGATTCTAACTTTTATAACTGTGAAAAAAATATGCTTGGGTTGCTTAAGTCCCAGGCTGTGGTATGTTGTCTTGGCAGCCTGAGCAGACTAAGACAGAGGTAAAGGAAGTGAAGGCCCTCATATTATCCAGGCAGGATGTCTCATATATCACAGAAGTAGCAGTATGTGTTCCAGTTGGTTCATGTGTGAGCTACACTGGCTATCAACAAACATTTTTAATTGCCCCAGAGTAAATAATTGATTAACTTTAGACTTTGATAAATTAAGTTTCCATACTGTAATTTTTAAAGATTTTTTAAAAAGAAGCATTATACTGTCAATACAGATGTTTTATGGAAATTTATATAGATGTCAGTACTCAAAAGCTGCATGCCAGTGGTCTGCAAAATAAAATGTGTTGAAAACCTCTGAGTAAAAACAAAAAAAGAAGAAGCATTGTATAAGGTCCTGATTTTCTGAAAGAAGAATTTGCATGGATTTTTAAAATCGATACAAAAAAAAGGCAAGAAAGGAAGAAAATGATGAAGCAAAGAGAAAGCACAGCCTAAATTGTTATCTGAGAAAAACATATATAATATTTCATATTAAACTTGAATATTTCCCACGAAAACATAAAAGCTGTCAAAATGAAGAACAAATCTGAATAGTTGTTAACAAGAGACATATCTAAAACATATGGACACAGAGTGTTAAAAGTACCAGAAAAGAAAAACACACCAAGATAATGTTAATTAAGAGAAAGAGGGTGCATTAATAACATTAGACAAAATAGATTTAAGAAAGGGAAAGTACTAGAAAGAAACTAATGTCATCATGATAAAAGGTTATCCACCAGAAATATGTACTAATTGGGTTAAAAGAACAGACTTCAGACGGCCTAGCTGTTCAAATCCCAGCTTTGCTTATAGTATTTGATATCTTCAACAAATTCCTTAAATGTAAAAAAGGAAAATGATAGTACCTACTTTTTAGGCTGGTTGTGAGGATATAACTGAGTTAATACGTATTGAAGGTTATCAGAACAATGCCTGGTATGTGTACACAGTGAGCATTTCATAAATTAGACCCAGTAAATATTTGCATGGATGTTATGGCTTGAATCTTGAATGTTCCCCAAAGGCCTGTGTGCTAAAGGCCTGGCTGTCAGTCTGTGTTACTATTGGGAATTGGTGGAACTTTTAGGAGGTGGGGCCTAGTGGGAGGAAGTTAAGTTACTGGAGGGAATGGCCTTGAAGGGGATTGTGGAACCCTGTTCCTTCTTTCTTTTTAATTCCTGACCTATATCAGGTGAGCACTTCCTCTACCCATGTTGCAATCATGATGTTCCTCCTTGCTATAGGTTCAGAATAATGAGAGCAAGTTACCGTGGATTGAAACCTCTGACACCATGAGCCAAAATAAAGCTTTCCTTCTTATAAGCTGATTGACTTAGGTATTTTGTTACAGTAACTGAAAGCTGATCGACACAGTAAGCATAACAATTAGGGTTTAGTATTTATATATAGCATATGCATCATATAAATAGGTCATTAATTAACAAGGCTAATAACAAACAACAAAATATGTGAGGCAAAGGTTGACAGAATATACATATGAAGAAATACTTGTCAAAATTCTTAATGTGTGTGCATGTGTTTGGATACATTCTTTTAGTGATTTTTTAAAAAATCAGTAAGGATTTAAAAGATAGCAATACAAAAAAAAAAAAACAAGACCCTAATAAATACACTGATATAAAACAGTACATCCAAAAATTCCACTTACACTATTTTCTAAAACTGGCCATATACTGGATATTAAAGTAAATCTCATCAAATTTCATACAACACATGTTTGAAATGATGTCAAGCATGTTATTCACTGCAATAAAGCTAGAAATAAAAAATAAAGACATAAGCAGAAAATCCTCATATTTGGAAAGTAAGAACATGCTTCTGAATAAATAATTCACAGATGCAAATTAGAAACTATCTTGAACTGAATATTAATTAAAACACTGCATGTTACAACTTACAGAATTCAATTAAGCAGAAATTTTTGAACGTTATAGTCATAAAATGTATATACTTGAAGAGAAAAAGAAAAATTAAAAATAATGAACCAAGCCTCCATCTCATGAAATTAGAAAAAGAATGGAAAAATAAACCTGAAAAAGGAAATAATAAAATTCTGAACAGAAATAAATGAAATTTAAAACAAATATAACAGAAATCAACAAAGCCAAAACTTTTTTTGGCAAAAAAAAAAAAAAAATCACTAATAAAATTGAGAAGCTTCCAGTAAGACTGATTAGGGAGAAAGAGAAGAAACAAACCTTTTTCAGTAATGAAACAAACAGAGGTCACTAGAGTTGTTGCTGGCATTAAAATTTAGAAGGTATTATGAACAACTCCTCTGCCCCTGCCAAAATTTGGAAGAAATAGCTGAGCAATTTATAAATAATAGAAATTTATGTCTCAAAGTTCTGGAGACTGGAAAGTTCAAGCATGATTTGGTGCCATCAAGGGCTGCTCTTTGCTCCACAGTTGGGGCCTTGTTTCTGGGTCCTCTTATGACTGAAGATGCAGATGCTGTAGCCTCATGAGGCAGAGGGGAGAAGGCAGCTCCTATCTATAAGAACTAATCCTGTTCATCCCTCAGGACTTAATCACTCCCCCACAGGCCCCACCTAAACATTGCTGCAATCCAGATAGGTTTCAACTAAATTTTGGAGACTATCACAAGCCATCTAATGTCTAGAGAACTGTAACTTACCAGAAATGAGTCAAGAAGAAATAGAAAACCTGAGGTCTCCTATAATACTAAAGAAATCCAATCAGCATCAAAAAAAAAACCTTTCTACAAAGAAAAGTCTGAACTTAGAGGGCTTCACTCTTGAGTTCCTCCAAACCTTAAATTTAGAACTTCAAAATCTGATAATAATTTAAGAAAGAAAAATTGTAGACTAATCTCATACATGGGCATGAATACAAAATTTCTAAGAAAAATATTAACAAAATAATGCAGTCTGTAGTTGACAGATTAAGGGGAAAGATCACATGAACATGTAAGTAAACACAGAGCTACATTTACAAAATTCAACATCTATTTATGATTAAAAAACATAAGGGAACTTTATTAACATTATGAAGGTTTTAAAATAAACACTAAAAAGAAGAAACATTTCAAAAGATATAGAATTATTCACCATACATATATGAGTGTGGATACATGTACATGAGTATGTAAAGAATATTTAACATAAAAGAATATAGAAAAAATTTTTTTTAAAAATGTGTTTGAACATAACCCAGGCAAATATAAACCAAGAGAAAACTGTACATCATTTTAGTATCAAGATAATTTTAAGCCCAAAATTTGAAAAATCAGAAATAAGAGAATATTATTTTTAAAAAGAAAATTAAAATTGAGTTAGAGATTTTAATGTATTCTTTTTGTAACTGTTAATCAAGCAAGCAAATAATAACGAAAGGCATGGAAGTTTTGAATAATATGCCTAATAAGCCCATTTAATTAGACAAAAACATCCATTGCCTTCAAGTACACACAAAACATTCACAAATATGGTTTGTATATAAAACTAAGAAGGAAGGCTCAATATATTCAAAGGATCAACACTATTGAATATGTTCCCCAAATGTACATGTGTTGGAAACTTAATCCTCAAATTCACATGTGAATGGCTTTTGGAGAGGTGAGACCTTTAGGAAGGTGAGGCCATGAGGGTGGGTCACAATGTTGCATTAGTGCCTTTATAAGAAGAGGAAGAGAGACCTGAGCTAGCATGTGTGTTGTCTCACATATAGTACCCTGCACCATGTTATGATGCTCCAAGAAGGCCCTCGCTGGAGAGCAGCATCATGCTGTTGGACTTCCAGCCTCCAGAACTGGAAACCAAATGAACGTCTGTTCTTTATAAAGAACTTCTCCAGAATTTCTTTATGGCAACAGGAAACAGACTAAGATACCAGGCTAAACACTTGCTGGGTATGTCCACAGAGCAATCCACTTAAACTGGTGGACTTAGCAAGGCAAATGGCCCTTCTCAATGTTAGTGGGCATTGTCTAATAGGATGAAGGCATGAGTAGAGAAAAAGGAGAAAGTTGCCCTATTTGCTTCTTGCCTGCTTGTTTGCACAGGGATATAGAACTCACTTCATCTTCTCCTGCCCTTGGGACTGGAATTACATTATATTCCTGTGTCTCCAGCTTGCAGACAGCAGAACATGGGGCTTCTCAGTCTCCATAAAATTGTATGACCTAATTCCTTGTATAAACCTATAGATAGATAGATGATAGACATGGAGATATAGATATGTAGATATATTGTCTGTGTCTCTGGAGAACCCTTAGTAATACAGTCCCCATGGGGAAACAGGATATGATGGTGAGCAGGAACTATGTTCTTCATCTCTATATTACCATTTTGAGTAAATTAAAGAAACTTTTTACATTTAAAAGTAATTAGAAAAACATTCAGATAAGTAAAAATTCACAAGGTTAAAGGTACTGAAAAGGCCTTCAGGAGAGATTTTCCTTCAGTCTTGTCCCCTGAGATACATAGGTGGCCTCCCTTGAGGTTACATGCCACAAAATGACATTTTGGTCATTGTTTGTGTGTGCAACAGCAGTTCCAGCATTTTGGTCATTGTTTGTGTGTGCAACAGCAGTTCCAAAAGATTCCAGTGGAGCCGAAAAGTCCCCATTGCCTAGTGACATTGCTACCATCATGATGTCCCAGAGCAAGATTTTCTTCATGTATTTGTGGTCATGCAGAGGTAAACA
>NW_026007036.1:134537-140716 GCF_001458135.2 Marmota marmota marmota
TGAGTGGGACATCCCAGGGGTGGGGGGAGGGATCAAGCAAGATTTCCCCATCCTCAGGGCTCCCACCTGGCTGACCCATGGAGCATCTCTGTCCACTGCTGCCTGTCTCTTGACAGCCTGTTCTCCAACACTTCACTCTCCTATGCTCCAGGTATTCCCCCAGGGGGTTCAGACGCGCCTGTCAGAGCAAAGCAGGGCACTTCCACAGTGCAACTTAATGGCAGGAGGATTCCATCCTGCACGATTTCTAAAAGATCAAGTGAGAAGGACTGATATCCCCGACCTGTCTTTGTCTGGGATGTTTAAAGTCAACCATTGCGATCAGGGTGAAACTCCTGGAAGGACCAAAAGTCAGGCCAGGGCAGCAACACCACACTCTGGAAGCTGAACAATCGGTTTTGAGGCCAGATTTGGAGCAGGATGGCCTCTTGAGCTAGCTCAGCAGCCTGACATTGAAAGAGGCTATGTTGTCCCCTTCTTGGAGTACACCACTTCTGGGATTCCAGTGGGGTCTCAGCCTGTCACCTTCAATGTAGCTCAGAGTTTCCAGGAAGCTGCAGCAAAGCAGCTAAGGTCTCAGGCCGACACCAACTTCCTTCTTCAGAGTCCAGACAGCTGGGATGGCATGGGGTGGGGTCTGAGCACAGGGAGCTCTTGTCTGGCATTAGGAAGTCCTGGCTTGGAATCTCAACTCTCTGACCCTGGGCAAATGACTTGTCCCCTGTTTTCTGCCTGTAAGATGGATGACAGTTGCCATTTCATTGAAATGGTTTCTGTGCTCAATGAGATAGAAAATGCATAAGTCATAGCCAGGTGCTGGGCATAACAGGATAGCATGTGGCCACTATCCACACTCTTCTGGCCCTTTTCTGACTTCACAGCCCATAGCTAGAACACTACCCTGCAAAACACTCCTTCTTCCACACAAGGCACACAAGCGAGCATTTTGATCACACTCCCTGCAGACTTACTCTCTGGGGGCCACAGATCTCCTTCCAGCAGCCCCATCTACACTTCTTTTCCTGCCCTGCTATGCGTACATCTGAAAGCCCCTGGGGATGCAGTGATCAATTTTTATGTTCCATGTGTCCGTCCAGGGCAGTAGTTTGAAGATCCAGCATACAGTGATCTGCACTTATAGGGCCCAATCACCAAGCCAAGACATGCTGGATTGCAGGGGACTCTGGCTCATTCCCTCATCCCCGGATGAGGCCCCAGACCCCAGAAAGGTGGGCTTGTCCCCATTTCCTCACTCGGGCTATACTTGTCACTGCTCCCTGAAAATATCCACTGAGGAGCTAAGTACAGGAAACTCCACCCCCTGTTCTCTCCAGTCCTGGAGGGAGACATTTGCCCTAACCTACTTTCACAATCTCTTCCTTCCAAAGGCCTCAGAACAAACAGGCTGCTCCCTTTCAGCACATGGCTGGGAATGAGTCCAGCAGGAGATGGGGAGGGGGCGGGCTCTAGCTTCAGTCTGCTTGGCCACCAACTCCCTGTAACATCCTGGGCCACCAGGGTGAACAAAGATGAGGGCCTTTTTCAGAGCGAGGTTGAGGGCCCATCAGGGTGTAAATCAGTCTCTGCCATTTGTCTTAGCAGAGGGCAGATAATCAAGAACAATTATTCCATTTCCCATTTTAAATCAATGAGCTGAATGGGAAAGCCAATCCCTGGGTAGGGCCCCTTCAGTACCTTTCAGTTGATGCCCAGGGAAGCAGGGTCAGGAACAGTCTGATTGCACTTGAAGGAGAGAAAAACTCTCCTTTCCACCTCCCTGCTCAGTGTGACAGACCATAGCCAGCCCCCAACAAAAGCATCTTTGTGAAATGCCTGACCCAGAGAAAATCAATGCAGGCCTCTGTTTCATTTAATGTGTCCTTTGATGCTGCTGTCCCAGTAGGGGCCGAGGGCTGGAGTTCCTGCCACTGTTATTCATTGCCTCTCCTATCTCCACGGCTTGCTGCAAGAGGGAACTTTCATGCAGTGGGGAGCTGACTGCATGGGGAGGGAGATCCATGAAATGAATAGAAGAGGGAAGAAATCAGGGGGAAGGAAATATGGGCCAGGATAGAAGACAAAGAAGGCGTGAGAGTGTTGTGGTCAGGGAGTTCATGAGAGAAGCCCTGGGAGACTGGAAAATGGTACTGACTTGCAACTGCCTGTCTGAGGCACACCAGCCAATATTTCTGCTGCAAGAACCACAGTGATAGAAATAAAGTAGAGAATAATGCTCCAGTTAGGGAAGGCCCATCCAGTGACTGACACTGATGGGCCCAGCCCTTGGGCAAAGGTCACAACTCTTTTCCCCAGGTAGGATGACCAGAGATGAAATGACTTCCTAAATGATCTGTTCCAGGTCTGCTATGGTTTGAAATGTATTCCCCAAAGAGCTTGTGTTGGAAATGTAATCTCCAATAGAACAGTGTTGAGAGGTGAGTAAGCTATGAGGGCAGAATGAATGGATTATTGCTATTATCCATGTTATCCATAATGGCAGTGATCTCATTATTGTAGGAGCTGGTTTATTACAAAAGGAAATAAACAAAAAGTTCAGGCCCTTTTTAAATCTCTCATCCTCCCTTTGTCCTTCTGCCTTCCACCAAGGGATGATGCAGCAAGTAGGTCTTCACCAAATGTCTGCACTCTGATGTTGGACTTTGTGGCCCCTAAAACTGTAAGCCAGTACGTTTTCTGTTCATGATAAATACCCCATCTTGGGTATCTCGTAATAGCTGCACAAAATTAATTAAGGACCATGAACTCTCCCATGTGTTTTGTGAAGCCAAGACTCATCAAAAACAAAACAAGAAAACCCAAAATAAAAAACAAAACAAAACAAAAAAAAACCCCAAAACATATGAGAAGCATGAGTTGTTTTGAAAAAGTATTAAATTGGAAAACCAGATGTGGCATTAGAATGGCAGTTCTGCACCCCTGCACCTGAGGTCTGAAGGTGAAAATGAACAAGTCATTAGCTCAACCATGTGGGGAAGGCCCTGTCTTCCACCAAGCAGGAAGCCTACCTCTGGACAGTCTGATGGACCCGGGGGGAGTGAGGATGCTGGACCAGCCCCAAGTCCATGTGGCACCATCAGTCATCTGCCCACATCTCAGGTCACCACTGGTGGCACCCTTGGGCTCCTATTATTGAACAGCAGAGTCTCTTGAACTTCAGAGCATCTAATAAGTATCACTCTGGGGTACTGGATACACTGTGACTGCCAGGGTCCCATGTGCAAGGTTTTGACTAATAATTTTGAGATGGGGCTCAGAATTCTGCATTTTAACCCATATCCCAGGTAATTTTGATGTAGGGGTTGTGGAAACCAGCCTTGGAGAAAACTCAAGTTTCAGCTTAGCATCAAAGAGGACCTGGCTCCTTCCCTGGTAATCAGCAGCATCTCAGCTCAAACACAACATTATAACCACTTCAGGGAAGGTTTGGTCCTTTAGTTATTTTCTAGGGTTTCTGTACCCCCAAAGTTGCACCAGAATTGAAATGGAAGGCTTGGGAGGAGAGAATATGGAGCCACACACTGATAACTCAGGAGAATTGAAGGATAGCAGGAGCCATGGTGATGTGCAGAGACCATAAGGACCACTGGCCAGAGTGAGGATAGAGCCTGTATAATGAGCGATGTGCAGGTGGAGGGAGGCTTATAGAGTGACATGGCGAGCCACTCAGAAATGGGGAAAAGAGGGACACAGGGTTGCTAGGGCTGTGACCTCATTCAAATGCAACACAGTGAACTGCATTGATACAGAATGGTTGCCAACAACATGGGTGCCCCCAGATGGGGAACAATCCAAGGGCCCTTGATGGCAAATTGTCTAGGGTGATTCACTGTGCTATTCTCTGACCTAGACCTCAGCACACATCTCACTAGAACTAAATTGCACCAAATCAATGCCCAAGTCTTTGAAATGAGCTGAGGGTGAATGATCAAGATCCTCCTATCTGGATTTTCAAAGGGTTGAAGGTGCATTTTGAGCCACTGTCACATACATCACAAATGGCACTGTCTTGTAATGCCAAAGGCATTCACACTTTTAGGACATGTATGCAACATATACTTAAACTGTTTGGCTTCTATTTGAATTGGTTTTAGGCCAGCACAGCTGAAGCACATCTTAGAATATTAAATACTTTAAATGTCACTTTGTGGTATGTACCACTCTCAACTGTCGTATTTTCTTAATTTTTCCTCATGGTAAATCATCTATCAACCTACCCACCCCTAGCTAATCATAGTGCTGTATTTGAAGCTAATTATTCAAATCCCAGATGCACAGGGTAAATGCAGTGGGGAACTTAAAAGGCTACATATGCAAATATTCACAGGACAGCCCTATTGTGTTTGGCAAATATATGTTACAGGTGTCAGCTATGGGGCGGGGGGGGGGAAAGAGTATGTTTTGAAGGAAAATATCTTTAGCACTGAAATCCCTATTGGGGTCCCTCTACAAGTTACCCATACACTCCAAATTAAATATAGCATCTCAAGCTTTGACACACCTGTTAGCACTATTTTCAGAATACAAAATTATATAGTATGAGGTGCTGTAACCATGTGAATTCTTTCTACTCTAAAGCTAAAAGAATCATGTAGCAAGGACATCACATAGTGCTTTTCAAGCTTTTAGGTAGTGGAACCCTTTTTTGCAAATTAACCCTAATAAGAAAATTTAAGTATTTTAGGGGTGAGGGTAGTGTAGCTCAGTGTTAGAGCACCTACCTAACACGCATGGTTCTGAGTTCCATCCCCTAACAGTTTCAAAAGAAAAGAAAATGAAAAAAAGGGAAGTATTTTATTTGTATAACTTATGTTCCTGAATCTAAATTTATAGCACTCAGTGAAAATATTAATGATTATTCGGTGAACATAAAAATTGAGACTGGGGTTAAAGCTGACACTTTTTAAAAATGTCTCAACTCTCTGATTATTAATATACATGGTTTTACTTGCATGTATCAGAAAACATTCTGATTCACAGAAATAAGAAGATACAAACAGCAAGTGTTTCACAGTACACCATGCTACCCTTGGATACCACTTAATAAAGATCTTATAAGCTTTATTTGGGGTCCTTGCAGAAACAAGATCACCCGGCAGAAAAATTAAACTGCTAGTTATCTTTTATGATTTGTATTCAACACCAGCCTGCATTTTAAAATTTACATTTAAAAGTAAACATTGCATACAGTATATATGAAATGAGCTTTCTGGGACTGAGGTCTAATCTATTCCAAACCAACTCTCTACAGTTATAAACTGAACAAAATATACTTCATAACTATTGGTGGTATTAAATAGAAGTAAAAATAGACACTAGAGGGGAGTTGATGCTTGGAAGGAGGAAAATCTTCAGGTGTGTTTCCAGATTTGGGTTGCTTTTTGACTGAAGGCAAATCTCATTCTGCCAAGCAAGATGGCTAAGCTTGAATAGAAAATCTTCAGTCTTTCTGGCTTAACCCACGTTTTGCTGGCTTAAAAACTAACAACAAAACAAACAACCAAAAATAAACAAGACCAAGTTTGGAGGGACTAGAGCAGATATAAAGTGATTGAGGACCTTAGAAAAGAGAACTATAAGGGGTGATCCAAAAGTTCTGCGTACAACTCTTCCAAGGCCAAATCCTAGCAGCTTAAGACTAAAAGTACTTGAAAACTTTCTGCTGCTATCCCTAGCAGGGTGTATAAGGACAAAGAGGTCAGAGCTTAATTCTGGCCATGTTAACTGACTTCCTTAAAGAAAAATAAGCATGTTTCAAAGGAATATAACAGAATCCAGAGTCTCTAAAATGCATCTAAATTCTAAATATAGCCCCAAACTACTAGGCATGCACTCAAGAGAAGAACCAATAAACATATTGAACCTAAAAATGACCAAATGTTGGAATTATCAGGCAATAATTTTAAAAGAGCTAGCCTGTGCTGAAAGATGTAATGGAAAATAAGTTTATAATAAATGAACAAGTAGGAAATCTCAGCAGAGAACTATTAAAAAAAAAAGAAGAACCAATAAGAAATCCTAGAGTAGAAAAAGAACAATGTTTGAAATAACAAATTTACTAGATGTGCTTAAGATCAAATTGTAGGGCTAGAGATATAGTTCAGTTGGTGGAGTGCTTGCCCTGCATGCACAAGTCCCTGGGTTCAATCTCCAGCACCATT
>NW_026007037.1:0-4397 GCF_001458135.2 Marmota marmota marmota
AACAAGAAATCTGAGCATAAAGACACTCTGACAAGTTGTCTGCCTTTGAAGACACAAAGGAAGAATAGAAACACATGATTTTTCCAAGATCAAGTGATTCTTCTTTACTTGTCAATCATGTAAAATGCTCATAAACAACAACAAAAAAAAATTTTTCTTTTGATTTTTTTCTATGGTACTGGGGATTTGAAACAGCAGCATGTTAATTCTGGGCTACATACCCAGCTATGTTTTAAAATTTTGAGACAGGTTTTTCTAATTGTCTAATTAGTCTACCTAAGTACCTGATGTTTACCTTGAAATTGCAATCGTACTGACTTAGCCCACTTGACTCTCTGGAATTAATATGCATGTATCATTGCACCCAGCGAGAAAAAAATACTTTAAAGTCTCATCCAGTTTTTGGTATAACAATTGAAAATACCATGCTCATTTGAAATATAATATGGGTAAAGTAACTGATAATACTGCAAAAAAATGTAACTGATAATACTGGGAAAGGGGGAGCTGTCATTGAACAGGAAGCTAAAATTTTATATATAAATACAACTCACAATACTGGGGCATAAATATAAAATCACACTCAGCAACTGTCTGAAGATAAAAAAAAATTAAAAAGTACCAGGTATGTAGCAAAGTGGTACAGTACCTCTGGCTCAATCCACAATACCACAATCTCCAAAAAGAAGGAGAATGAATTCAGGAGGAAAGAAAAACTGAGATAACTATATTGTATCTCACCCCCCTCCTGGAGGAAAAAAATACATGGAGTTGTGATTGGGATGATCTCCTCACTCCAGAATCCACAACACAATCTGAGAAGATTTGGAAATATTGCCACAAATGTTCTCACATAGAATTTAAAGTAGGGGCTGAAGATATTCTATAGGATACTATAGGACTTCCAGTGTCTACTGTTAATATATGATCCAGTTGACTGGCCAGTGGAAATTCATGGCTGACCTTTCTCAGAAGAAGACACAGGACTGCAGAAACCAAAGATTACACCAGGGATTCTAGCCAACCATAGCCAGTTCCCACCACAGTCAGTGCAGCCAGTTTCAACCAGACTCACCATCCAGTCTCAGAATTTTACTGCACACTCATCATTTACTCTATTTTTAGGAACCTCATGTCCTCTCTATAAATCACAAAGTACCTATACAGGAGAAAAAATCAGGTTCACTGAACATAAGTGAGGAAGCCTAGAAGTGGATACCCACTCTGGCAGACTTCAAACCAGGTGGTCAAAACTTGCTTCTCTTTACTGAATATGTGTAGATTGGACAATGCTTATATAAGGGGTCTTGATTGGACACAACTTATGTCTTCATATGCACAATCTGAAACTAGTGAGTTTTTTGAGAGTCAGGAGATAACCTCAAATCCAGAAATAACTGATGTCACAATTGTAGGGTCTTGTCTGTACACTTACTTTTATATTTATTTTCTTTTGAGGATCTGGGAATTGAAATCCAGATCCTCAGGCTGCATCGAATTTATGGCAAGGTATCCTTGGAAAAGTAAAATCCAGCCAAACCATAAAAGCATTTGCATTTAAACTTGCATATGAGGCCCTTTGAATTTGTAGATTATATATGTAAATATCTCATCTATGGATGGAAAAATACAGTTGACAATCCTGTAAAATTTCAGTTAACTTCTCTTATATGGAAACAGATTGAACATTAAAATTATATGAGGTGGAAAGATAATTATTTTTTTAGAATTCATATAAAAATAGTAAAATTGAATTTTATAGTATAACTCATAATTTCCACTATGTGAAAATTACCATTATGTATTTGAAATATTACTAATAAAATATATGTATTTTTGGAACAGCACCCTCAAAACTATGTCAAGACTCCAGAAAATCTCAGTTCACAGAACCATATTTGAGAGTTATGCATATCCTGAGTTCAGGAAGATGAAGGACATGATCACTTCTTTTTATGCAACAGGTGAAAGATACATTTATTTTTTACCAATATTTCTCCTGGGATATAAACAACTAGAGAGAAACTGCCCTGAGTCAGGGCAAGGAGATTTCACCAGAAAGTGTATGGCATGTGTGTGTGTGTGTGTGTGTGTGTGTGTGTGTGTGTGTGTATGTGTGTATTTTTTCCCCAGATTCAAAGATTTGAGTCTATTATTTAAATTTATTAATGGTTTATTCTTTATTTTACAACATGGCCTTAGACCCAATGGCCTGTCTATAACATTTTCTTTTTCTTCCTAGGATGAAAGCCCCTTAAGAAAGTGGGCTTGAAATGAAGATTAATTGTGTTGCTATCATGATGTCATACACCTGTAATCTCAGGTAGGGGATTTGAAATTTTGCTTCTTTAAGAATACTACTAAAGCACAAAAAATAGAAACAAGAGTCACTAGATTGCATGAATTCAAACTGAAAAGATTCTTCTCAGCAAAAGAAACAATAAGTGAGAGGAAAAGTGATACCAGAGATAGGAGCAAATTTTTACCACATGCACATCAAATAGAAACCTAATTTTCAGGATATATAAAGAACTTAAAAATCTTAATACCAAAAAACTAAATTCCCAATCATTAAATGAAATGGGCTAAGGAACTGAAGAGACACACTTCTTAGAATATAAACAATCAATCAATCAATAAAAAATGTTCAACATCTCTAGCAATTAAAGAATTGCAAATCAAAACTACTCCAAAATTTAATCTTACTCCAATCAGAATGGCAGTTATTAAAAATACAAGCAAAAATATATGTTGGTCAGGATGTGAGAAAAAAGGCCCACTGTTACACTGTTGGTAGGACCCTAAATTTGTGACACCAATCTGGAAAAGAATAAAGAGATTACTTAGAAAACTTGGAAAGAAACCAAAATTTACCCAGCTAACCAACTCCTCCATTTAGACCAACAAGAGCTAAAAACTGCATAATAGAGAGTCATATCCACATCAATGTTCATAGCAAAACAATTCACAATAGGTAAACTATAGAACCAATCTATATGCTCTTCAATAGATGAATGGATAAAGAAAATATGGTCTATTTACACAGTGGAATATTACTGAGCATTAAAAAAGAATAAAATTATGGAATTGGGAAGTAAATGGATGGAGTTGGAGAATATCATGTTAAGGCAAGTTAGCCAATCCTCCTAATCCAAAGACCTAAGGTTTTCTCTGCTAAGTGGATGGTGACCCACAACGAGGGAAGTGGGAGGTAGCATGGAAGAAATGAAGAAAATCTGAATAAGACAAAGGGGAGGGAGGTGTTGGGAGATGGTATAGAGGTAGGTAAGATGGTGGAAGAAGATGAATATCTTGTTGTACACAAAGTAGAATTACATGGGTTTTGTAACTATACTTTCTGTACAACAAGAGAAATAAAATTTTGTGCTCCATTTGTGTACTATGAAGTGAAATGCATTCTGCTCTATTAGCAAGTTAGAACAAATTATTGATTTTTGAAAATTCATGAAAGAGACTTGCCTTTCCCTAGATATATATATATATATATATAGTATATGTGTATATTCTATATATAACATGCACATATTTAATGTATACAATTTATGAACAAATTTTTTTCTATCAATTCTTATTTCATGTATATAACAAAATTTTTCATTACTCTGGTTGTATATAAAGTATGGTGATACAAATTTGAGTCTTCATACATGTACTTTTGATTATGGTCTCTATCACCTTCCACCATTCTTTCTAATCCCCTGCCCCCTTTCTTTTCCTTCCACCCCTCTTCTTTATTGAGAATCCATGGATTTCTCTCATGCTCCCCCTCCCTACCCTATTATGAGTCAGCCTCCTTATATTTGGCATTTTTTTTTTTGGAAATAGCTAACATCACTTAGCATTATCTTCTCCAATGTTATCCATTTACCTGCAAATGCCAGATATTATTATATACCTAGAAGATTCAGTAAAATCCACCAGAAAACTTCTAGATCTAGTAAATAAATTTACCAAAGTAGCAGGATATATCAGTCAGGACCCACCCGTTGCATTGGTCACCCGGCAAAGGGAAAAAAAACTGTCACCATTTGCATGGGATACCACCATAGCAGAGAACTGACATCACCAGAATGCGGCAAAGGAGATAACTTCATTGAAACCAGCGGCGACAGTGACTTCCTCCCTTCCCTTCTAACACCTTTCTTCCCAAGTATCAAATAAAGTTATAGGAGTAAACAGTAACTCAGCAGTCAAACAGAACAAGAAATAACATGAGCAGCATGAAAAAGCAAGGAAGAAAAGGAGTACAAACAATGCAGTACAGCCTAAATATTCAGGAGGACCTAGAGTCATCAGAAAAATGGTCAAATAAAGAACTCAAGGAATACCTTAGACAGATGGAATGGAACCTTAAAGAGGATATGAGACAGCAAATT
>NW_026007038.1:0-4395 GCF_001458135.2 Marmota marmota marmota
CCCCCCACCCCCAGAAAGATACAATTTGAATCATTAAGGAATAAAAAAAGAGAAAAGAATAAAAAGTTAGAATATTCAAAAAGTTAAAAGGAAGAAGGTAGAAGAAAAGTAGAAAGTAAAGGCCACAAAGAAAAAAAAAAGGAGAGAAAGAGTATTTGACTATTAAAAGGAGAAGAAAAGAAAGGAAAATTAACTAAAAAGAAAGAAGAAAAAGGGACAGTAAAGAGAAAAACATATAGAGAGGCATGTGTGTGTCTTTGTCAGTGTGTGTACACAGAAATCATTAACTCCTAAGAAAGTCTTAATGAAAAAATAAAGAATTGTCTGCTGAGGTGGTCAAAACTGTATACCAGACTGGATATTCACTTTGTCAATTTAAATTTTTGTCACTGTCTTCTTGGGCTATGCAACACATAGCAAGGGCTGTGGGTTACTTACTCTTTAATCCTCTAGGGTTGCTCACCAGTTGCCAGTGGGACTTATTTGGGATTGTAGCTCTTTAGAATAATTCTCAGCTTTCCTGCTCACCAATAAAAATATAGCATAGAATGGAAAGTCCTTTCTGTTGGAGTTCACTACAAATGGATTAGATCAGTACACTCTTAGGGCTGGGCTGGTGCTGATCTCTGCTGCACAACAGGTTATAGGGCACCCCCACCAGAGGTCCAATTGGAAAGTGGGGTACACTGACCACCCTGGGTGGAGGGAGCATGGGAGGTACTACTCAATCATCTGACCATGTCTATGACCTTCCAAGGTCCATTCTCTGCATGTAAATCATGGGTGCCTGTTCAGTTTCCCAACTCTCTTCATCTGGTTGTCAAAGCTGACAGACTCAAAGGGAAAGCAGTCCCTATTCTCTTCTGTATCTCTCATCTGAATCTTACTGCATATATTCTTCTGTGCCTGCTTCAGTGGTATCTCACAAGGGCCACACTGAGACGCAAAATATGCACTGGCCATGAGAACATGGCAATGTTTGCTGCAATCTCCAGGGTAAGAAAAAGGTAGGGATTTACATTTCCTAAAGAAACAAGTTCAGGGGTTATCTCCACAAGATGGCTTCCCTCCACAGCACCTCACTTGTAAGAGGAGAAATGAGCAGCTTTTCTCAAATGCCAGCCTATTATGTAGTTCTCAGTTTAGCTATGTTCAAACTACCTTTCTGATCTGCAGCTATTTCCACACTGATTTTGTCTGCTATATCTCTGTCTCCCTTTTGCCTTGCATTTCTCTTCCCCTCTGGTATCCTGGCACCATCTCTGCAGGCTTGGTGCTAATACACGTTCTTGCCATCTGTTATGAAAATCAGAATCTCTGGGTCTTTCCAAGTCTCTGACTGTCCAAATTTAATTCCACTAAATTTCCCTGATTTAGCACACCTTGATGAGTAGCTGTCCCACAGCTGCTCCAATTATGAATTGCAGAGAATCTGGAAAGTGCTACTTACAGTCTACTCCACCATCTTTCTTTCTGTTTATTTGTCTTTGGTTTTAGAAACAAGTGCAGTCTTACATGTGTATTTCAATTAAATTTCTTTTTCTTGATTTTGGTCCATCATCCTGATTCCTTCAGAACTTTTTTAGTTACTTAATCCTATCCAAACCCTTTGTTTCACCATGAACTCTACAAAGTGGGTGCTTAATAAATGATGCTTAATTGAATGAGTTTGGATGGGATAGGGAAGAGTTTCATGTCTATCGCAGCTGAGATGACATCAGCAAGTTCCTTCTTTGGGAGTACAGTGAATATTTGATTGATGATGCTAATAGTGACCGTTAGGTACAGATCTAGTAGCTAGTTAGAAAGAACCTCTCTGGGGCCTTGGAGGTGCAATTAATAAACTTCTTAAGACTCATGTCAAGCTAAGGATTCTGTAAGATTGAGGCTATAATCTAGAATAATGATAATAGCAATACTTTTCCAAGCTGTTACATTTGCACTGCCCTTGACAATTTTCAAAGCATTTTTACATTGATTTCTAACTTGATCTTAAGAACAACCAGTGAAACAGACAGAGTTGATTACAATTGGGATGAATATTGGATAACACTTTTTCCTCTTGAATACTCAAATTAGATGAGTCCTATATTGGTTATTTGGATCAAACCCCTGCCTTTGTGTTGGACCCACTCAATCGTAACACACATGGGTATAAAGTAGTAATTGATAACATTAGCTCTGCTTCATTTAATTATTTTAACAAACAGTGGTTATTTAGTACAACAATTGAGATTGACTGCATCTGTTTTTGTACCACCTCTCCTAGTCCATATTTTTTAATAGTAGAGTTTGTGATCTGAGCCTTTCCTCTTTCTCTGATCCTTTGTTTCATATTCATCATAAGTATGAATTCCAGAATAATTTGTTATATAAATCTTAACGAGTCACTTTAGCCATTTGGACTTATGTTTCTGTATATAATGTCATTGGAAGTATGAATAGCAGGGAATTAGACTCGTCACAGAACATGGATGATCATGGTGGAAATATTAGGGAGCAATTGGAGGCTGACAAGGTGAAATTCTGAGTGCTCCCTTGACCCACTTAAACCCAAGCAGAAATGCTTTTTAAAATCTATTTTTCAAAAGGGGGTTCCATTTCTTGAAAACAATAAGAAACAAATACTCAAATTCTACACTAGACAATTTTATAAATTCTGTTCACCTTTGACCTTTTGTGATTTTATGATCTAGAATCTAGATGAAAAGTAATTGAGTGGAAAGAAAATGGATTTTAATATCTACCGAGTTTGTGTTCAGACACTGTTATGGTTTAGATTTGAGGTGTCCCCCCAAAACTCAAATGTGTGAGACAATGTAAAAATATTTAGAGTTGATATGATTGTATTATGAGAGTCTTAACATAATCAGTGCATTAATCTCTGATAGGGGTTAACTGGGTGGTAACTATAGGCAGGTAAGTTGTGGTTGGTGGAGGTGGGTTCCTGGGGGCATACTTCTGAGTTATACAGTTTGTCCTGGTTGAGCGGAGGTCTCTCTCTTCTTCCTGGGTGCCATGTTCCCTACTCCTTTTCTCTGCCACACACTTCGACCATGATGTTCTGCCTCACCTCATTCTCCAAGGAATGGAGCAGGCTGTTTATGGACTATGGACCAAGACCTCTGAAACTATGAGCCCCAAATAGACTTTTCCTCTGTGAAACTATTCTTTTCAGGTCTTTTGGTCACACCAGTGAAAAAGCTCACTAAAACAGATAATAGAATTTATAGTTGTGTGTTCTTAAGCAAGTTATTTAACTCACTGACTTCAGTTTTTTATCTGTAAAATGGGTTGTTGTGAGGTGGTGTCTGTTGTTCATTTAATCCTTATTAATGTCAGTGTACCAATTGAGTCACACAAACTGCATAATTTTTCTTCATAGCATTCAACACTACTTGACATTTTATTACATATACTTATATTTTCCACTATCTCATTCAATGAATTAATATTGAATTAATATGTACTTTAAATTTATTTAGCATTATCATCTCTTTAAATAGAGATATATAAAATGAGGGGTACAATAATGTTTTTCCAAATGACACAATTGGTAAATAGGGGACATGGGATTCAAACTCATGGCTGCATGACTCCAAAGCAATACTTTTAACCTTCATGTTTTTTTTTTCTCTACCTAATGGTGCTAAAACTGTCTTTTTTGTAACTTATGTAAAATCTGTCCCATGATCCTATTCCCAAGTCTCATTGGAACTCTTTGCATGTCTATCTAGTAACAAAGTCCTCTCCCCCCGTTTTTTTTTCTTCTACTCTGTGTACATGTTGCCTGCTTGAGATTTTTCCCCTCATTTTAGAACACCAGTGTAATTAAAAGGCTTCTTTCACACAAGTTGTTGAAGATTTTGGATTATGGTGGACAATGATTTCAGCACCAAGAATAACCTAAATGACTGCCTTTCAAAATTTGGCTGGGGCACCTGGAATTTAAATTTATTCCACTGGGCGGGGACCTTTAACTAGTTTTCATGTGATTTGTTGTATCACTGGTGGGATTTCTCCCAGCAAAGATCTAAATAAATTGTGGATGACTGAGGGAAAGCTGTAAAAAGGAAAGAGTAAGATTGATAACACCTAGGAATGTTCTTAATACCAGGGAGGTCGGAAACACCAGAAAGTTCAATAAAAATGATGAAAGACTTTGATGGTGGTGTGTTCTTTTTTTAACTTTTTTATTAGTTGCTCAAAACATTACAATGATCTTGACATATCATACATTTGATTCAAATGGGGTACATAATCGTATTTTTCCACGTGTACAGATTGCAGGATCACATTGATTATACAGCCGCGTTTATACATAGGGCCATACTAGTGTATATTGTATTCTGCTGCCTTTCCTATCCCCCCTCCCTTCCCCTCCCCTCCCATCAC
>NW_026007039.1:0-4394 GCF_001458135.2 Marmota marmota marmota
AAAGGAACAATCTATGCCCCAGGGCATTTTTTAAAATAATAGAACCAACAAAACTCTATCATCCCAGAGTGATTGTGGACATACCCAAGCCTGTGCCATTGAAGAACAACATGAGAAACTTTGCACTGTGTTCAAGGAATAGATTTTAATATTATTATAGTCACTTATTAAAAGAAGAAATTAGAGAAAAACAATAATAAGCCCTATAACAGGGTGGCCAGAGCCACATTTCTATAGCACATTATATAAAATATCCAGGTTCCAACAAAAAGTATGAGACATGCAGAAAAACACAAAAGCATAATCTATATATTGGTGAGAAAGTCAGGCAATAGAAATTATCTGTGAGAGTGACGAGATGTTGAATTAAATAGATAATGACAACAAAAAAAGAGCACAAGTAAAAATAATTATGAAATTATAAAAAATAGTAAAAATGCATATTTCTTCTCATTTCTCTATTAACTGTTTTAAAAATCAATTAAATAAACCCAAGTTAAATTTCACATCTTGAACATTTGCCATTGGGTACAAAGGAATGTAAAGAAGTTTTTCTTGAAAATTCTCAACCAGAATTATTTATGTAGTCATTGTGTAGATTCCCAGCCTAAATCCTTTCTTCCAGCTGATATAAAAATTTTCAAGTCAAGAGTTTAAATTCAAGTGATCTTAGACTTGAGGACTTTTGTGACCATAGAATATAAAATGATTGTGCTTAATATATCTAAGTTAAGTTTTGTTTTGAAAATATAACAAAAAACAAATAACAAAAGAAATAAATTTTAAAATAAAGTTTCATAATTAAAAATTCAATAATTGAAGCCTAAAACAGATGATGAGATTAACAACACATTTAATGAAGCTGGAGAAACAATCATTGAATTGGAAGATGGGTTATAACATAAAAACAGACAAATGTTTAAAGTATTTGCTTACTGCTTCAAGCACTTTAAAAATATAAACTCAATTCTCAGAACAATCCATGAGGAAACCTAAGTTAGAGTATAAGATCAAGCCTCATGAAAGAATTGAAGCCTCTAGGCTTTTTGGAGGGGTTTACCTGGAGCAGAGCTATGGAGGATACATGGACAATCAGCAGTCACACAATGTGATTTCTCATCTTAATCAAGTATGCCAGAGTGATTTCAGGGTTTGCTTTTAGGAGCTTTATTAGGAGACTTTTTCCAAATGTTTTGATGCAAGTTTTCAGTTGTTTCTCATTGACCACTGATAGCTGGATATGCTGTTTTAAGCCTCATATTAGTTGTATCAAGTTTACTTTTCCGAGAATGCTTTTATGGAATCAATTATGATGCTATCATTTCTCTGATTTAATATGCTTCTCTGAATATAATTTTTCTATATTTTAGTACATTTTTACACTGTTTATTATCATGAGGAAAATGAATCTGAAGGGTATTTTACACAAAATTGTCTGGTTCCTGGAACTCAATGCATTTTACAGTGCTTGAAACATTTCATTGTCTGTGCTGGTCATTTTGCTTTCCTCAAAAATAAACTTATATTGATTCATGATGTACCACACTCCTTTTCCATTACTCCAGCTAGGCATATTTTCAGATTCTTTTTTCAAAGTTTACTCTTTACAAAAGCACTAAATATAGCATGAGATAGATTTTTGTGACTTCATCAAGAAAGCAACAATTTTCAGCTAAGGATGTTAGTTTCAGTTTTTATTATAGTACACATTCTGAATTTTTTTATTATTAGTTGTTCAAAACATTACAAAGCTCTTGACATATCATATTTCATACATTCTGAATATTATATTTGTAGAGTTGCATCAACTTTCCCCACATATGGTTTGTTGTTGTTGTTATTGTTGTTTTAGAGAGAGAAAAAGAGAGAGAGAGAGAGAGAGAGAGAGAGAATTTTTTTAATATTTATTTTTTTAGTTTTCGGCAGATACAACATCTTTATTTGTGTGTGGTGCTGAGGATTGAACCCAGTGCCACGCACATGCCAGGCGAACGCGATACCACTTGAGCCACATCCCCACCCCCCCCCACATGTTTTTAAGAAATGAATTTTGGTGATGTTGGCAACTTACAATTCTAACATTATAACATGCAAAGACGTATTTTGAAGGAAAAAAAATACATGGTACCCTATGGCATCCTTAAGTGGGGACATGATAAAATTATACAAAATATTAGTGAATTAAAACTTAAGCCTGAAGCCTGAGAACCAGGTGACAAAAATAAGAAAGAAACTGTATTTCCCCAGGAAACTGAATAACTTGACTTTAGCTCGGGCTTTTGGAATATAGTCAGGAAAACCAAAATAAGAAATGAGATGCAACTGTCAGGAAGACAAGAAGAACAGTGGGGGAAAAAAAAAAGTAGCTCAGTGACTACAGAATAAGAAGAGGATAAAGGAACACGTTGCCCCTTTATTACATGAGAAAAAAAAAGCAATAATAGTAGATACCAAAAAGCCATAGGTGTAAAATTGTTTTGTTGAGGATATTATTTTTTTTCCAAACCAAGTCAAAGCCTCACAGTTAAGATAAAAGAGTCTGAAAAACAGCAGTACATTGAAGAAACTGCTAAAAATGCTATCAATATTGTCACTTCCCATTGTACTTTGTCTCTAAATACCTTATTTTGACACACACAAATTTTATCTAATTGTTCCACATGCACACACATGCATACTAATGAGAATATGCTCTTGTATGAATGTGAATATGCTCATGTATACTTATACATGTGCATATTCTCATTAGATTGTGAATTCTTTCAATGGGAAAATAGTTTTATATGTATTTTACATATGCTACTTTCCAGCTCAGGACAAAGCAGATAGCTTTTTAAAAAAAATGTTAAATTGAATTATAATTAGTAAATTGGAATATACTGATAAAATGTGTTAAAAATGCATTTTTGGAGATCTGTCAAAAAAGCAAAGTATAATTCATTGTATCAGTTTGAATTTAATCTTGATTTTTCAGATGATGTCTAAATGTTTATTTTCATAATAAGTTTCAGTTTCTCATTTTTTGTTGTCTATGTGAGGGGAAATGATGAAATATTTAGTTAAGAAAAACACTTTCAATGGAAAAATTTTAGACAACCAGTTTGGATGGTATGCATATTTTAAAACCAACATTGACACAATTCTTGGACATAAAATGATTCAAGCATAGAAACCAGAACTGTTATTACCCAGACAAGGGATTTAAGTGCATACTTCCCGTGATACTTCCTAAGAAGTATGACAACTATTTGTTTTCAGCTCTGACCCAGTGTTCAGGAGTGCCTGTCCCTTCAAAAAATCTCCCCTGCCACTCAAGCAAGAGAATGTTGACCACAAAGACAGCAAGCAGAGAGCTCAGAAACAGAAATTCAGAACCTGAAAGCCCTCAGTGACATTACTCCCAGAGTGCTAAATGCCTAGAGGCCTTCAGGTTACAGGAAGAAAGTTCAGGAGGGCTGCATCCTTTCAACAAGACAGTAAGCAATATATTTATAACCTGGATTTCAAGTTACTGTAGACTAATAAATAGACGGATCATTTTTTGCAATTAGTTATAAAAACCCTGATATAGAGAACAGAGCAGCCCCATAAAAGACAGCACCAGACAAGAATGGTTTAAGACACACTGAACATAACCCTAGACCAGAGTCAGTTAAACAAAGACAGAAATCCAAGCCCGACCAGAAAAGATACAAAAATATTAATACAAAGATGTGATTGTACATCATACAGACCGTCTCCTGAAGTGGAGGTATTATAGTGCGCTAGTCTGAGCAGAGTTGGCTCAGATCCCAGCTTTGGCGTTTTCTAACTATTGATCCTGAGAACAGGAAACTAGCTATTGTGTGTCTCAGTGGGACTTACTTTACTTTATTTGAAAGCCTCTACTCTGGTACCCACCAGGTTGCAAATGGACAGCGAGTAAGACCTATTTTTCTTGTGTTCCTCATTCTCTTGTTGCCCTAGTTACTCCTTTGAGATGAACGAGTAAGATACTGTTTATGGTTCTCATTCTGCTGTGTCACTTTCAAATAGCCTTTATGTTTTCTTCCTAACAGCAGAGTTTAAAAAACTCCTCTGGTCAAAGTCAAGAAGCAAAAGTAAGTAAGCAATACCTACTCCAGAGAGGTGGCCTAACAAACCAGGGTCTTTTGGGGGGTGCTAAGAATATAATGTTTAGTACTTATAAGAGTTTGGGAAACAGGAGATAATTGTTTGAAGGGGGTCACAAAAGTATTACTTTTACTATAATTTCTAGATCAAAGAATACTAGACAACAGGATCTTTAAAACATTCCTTAGAAAGGGTTCAATATAAAGTACATAGTGGCACCCTAGATTTATTATATCGAGTATATGTGGAATTGAAAAACAAATAAAATAGGAAATGAAAAA
>NW_026007040.1:0-4393 GCF_001458135.2 Marmota marmota marmota
GAAAATGGACCCTCCTGAAGATCGTGTGGATTTCCCAGTAATGAGAGATTGGAGTCTGTAGAGAAGTGCATGGGCTCTCTCATCCCTGAGGATGTCCACAGAACAGAGTAGAGGAGAGTGTGGTTGTGGAGTCTCTAATCAAGACCTCCAGAGGCCAATCAGGAAGCAGGTCTGATTTTATTGTGCAGTTACCATGTATATGTACTCAAGCAGTGCCTAAGCAAAATATAGACAGCCACCAATGCAATGTCTGCTAACTGTCCTTGCAGTGAACAATCAAAGAGTGGGACTGCAACACATGTCCTCGTGCCCAGAGCTGTGCCGATGGGGTAAGCAGTTTGCCACTCACACGCCTAGCATAGGGGGTGGCCTGCCACTCAGACACCCTTAACCTATGCCCTGTATGCAGTACTCCATGCACTTGTGCCCACAGAGAAGAACCTCTGGGGCTTCTTCTTTCTTGACTTTAAAGAACAATTTCTCTTCTAGTGGCTTTTCTCAGGAGAAATTTAAAATAATAGTAATATAAATACCATAGATGTAAGTGTGAACCCTGAGCTGTATTTTCAAACCCTGACAATTTACAAAAGCAACCCATGGTTCTCATATCTACTTCTCACAAAGAGCTGCCATTCATTCAGTCAAGTATTGCCCAGGGTTTGCTCGTCGTGTTACTGGAGGGTGTGTTTTGCAGCAGAGGGGCTGGATGATGGTGTCTCCCTCTCTGAGATGTCGGTCATTTCTCCCTAGTGCTATTTATAGATTCCCAGCACACAAAGAGCCACAAGTAAGAGGTTTCTGCCAAGGCTGACATCAGTCCCAAGCCCACTTGCTTGAAGCAAGACCAGTCTCAATTCTCCATCTCCCTTTTGTCTGTTAGTTAACACCAAGAGGACATGGGGAGGGTTGGCAGTAGTGGTGAAGCTGAGCTGTGAGATGAGGACAACCCCAAGCTGTAAGTCCGCACATGTGTTGTTAGGGGTGACAGATCCTGTTTCCTGTCCCGTCATGAACAGGATGGTGCTCAGATTGCATATGGGAGAAGAGATGTTTCTTCCTCTCACTTTCACCCTGGAATGTGCCCACCCAGAGGGTCCAAATAACCCTGACTTGCAGTGGGGTGTCCTTCTCTTGTAATTCTCTCTCCTTCTGTCCTGAGCACCAGCTCGTGTCCACTGCCTGAGCAGTCCTCACTAGATGGTTGCAACACAGATGATGGTGCATGTATCACACAGCCTCCCCTGACTTTAGTGACAGCACCATATCTAACATGACTCCTTCCTGGATCCAGATACTAGAGGGAGTCTTTACTATCAGCTCTAACAAACAAAACTTCTGATTTTTTTGAAAATTTCTTTTGCATGTGTGATCTGTTTTTTCTCATCTGCTCACTTGGCCTTTCCTTCTTCTCACCATATGTGAATTCTTCAAATGTAACCTATTTCGGAAATCTGTGTTAGATTCCCTGTGATTTACATATCCTTCCACACAGAATGCCCACTCTAGGGGGCAGCTTGATTTCTTCAGTGCATAAAGGACATGAGTGCCCAGTATTATAGGGCATCCATGGACCAAGCTGGAAGCATCACTCCGTAGATCCTTGTTTGAAGGGTGTTTCTCAGATTACCTCCCTGATGTCAGAGAGCTTGTGTTATGTCTCATGATCTCCTGGACTGTTGTGCCAGGCATAATGTGCACAGCTGGGAAGGTACATAGCTCAGGATGGACATTACTATAGATATTTCTTCACAACACTACCATGGTACATTTACACAATTTTAACCATATATACTTGATGCACATCATTTAGTGATGATTGTGGTTCAAAACTGGAGCTAGCAAAATGACCAGACTGTGCTTTCTCCTGGCCACTACCTGTATGAAGGTTAGTTCTCCTCATTATTGCATGAAATTGTGTCCCTTTCTTTGAAGCATACAATCAGGAAAGGGTCTAAGTTCTTCCCAATACTGATACAGAAATTTACCATCAGAAAACAATTTTCCAACAGTTTCAAGGCAATCAACAACCCATCCATGAGTTCTTGACTATTACTGCAAATTCATGGCACCTACACACTACAGTTTGTATGACTGCATTTTCCTCAGCTACACTGATCTTAAATTCATCTAATAGCCTGGAGACACACATGATTAAAACATGTCATTTATTGAGTGATAGAAAACTTGGATTGTGTAAGATTCAAATGTCTAAAATGAATTAAAGCAGATTCTGCATGTTACAGAAAAGTGATAGAATGCAGTTTTTGGTTTTAAATTTCACATGTCTTTTTGTTGCTGAGACAAGGCAATTTTAAAACCCTCCTCCTTTCCTTTGTACCCCAGATTGAACCCAGGGCACTTAGTCATTAAACTATCTCACCAGCCATTTTTTTATATTGGGAGAAAATCTTGCTAAGTTACTGAGCTTTGGCCTTGTAATCTTCTGACTCCTGAGCCGATGGGATTGCAGGCATTCAGCCTCACCTAAAAGCATTTTTAAGTTATTTTTTTACATGCTAATATAGATCAATTTAAGCTTATACTGTACAAAATATTTATATAATATTTGTCTTACATAAAATAAATTCATAAAAATTGGCATATGCCATTTATATATAGATCTCACCAAAAAATAACTAAGGCCTAGTGATTAAATGTAAACCCTAGAATATTTGGGGGGGTACCAGGGGTTGAACTCATGGGCACTCAACCATTGAGCCACATCCCCACTCCTATTTTGTATTTTATTTAGAGCCAGCATCTCACCAAGTTGCTCAGGGCCTTTCTGTTGCTGGATTTGAACTCACCATCCTCCTGTCTTAGCCTCACAAGGCACTGGGATTATAGTTTACAATTTTTAAATTTATCTTCTTTTTTCCTGGATTTACCATGGGAGACTGTCTTTTTCTAGTGATTTTTCATATTTCACAAATCCTGTATGTTTGCACTCATATGTTGAAGCTGAAAAAGTTGATCACAAAGAACCACAAACGAGAAAAGCTTTTTATATCTGTTTTAAGAGACAGTTGGCAAGGAGTGCCAAAAAGCCGTTCAGAGGGAAAAGTAACTCTTAGGTTTTATAGCCCATAGTTTGAATTGTATAAGTAATTATTAGACTGTGGACATTCTAACAAGATTTTGCAGGTTTCAAACATCCAAATGATATTTTAGAAGGTAGAAATTGCACTGATTTGATCACTACACATGTTCAGTTAAAATGCTGGATCCTATATGTAGCTACAAATTAAAAATTAAACAATAATTAACACTTCAAGTCAAGTAGCAAAAATAAATAAGGATAGCTGGAAATACAAACCATGTCTCAATAGTAACCTTAAATGTTAGTGGCTTAACACACCAATCAAAAGACATAGGCTAGTAGCCTGGATTTAAAAAGTCCAACAATATTCTGCCTCCAGGAGACTCAGGAAAAGACAGACTGAAGGTGAAAGATTGGGAAAAAACATACCACTGACATGAACCTTGAAAGCAAGCAGGGGTCTCCATACTTTTATTAAATAAAGTAGACTTCAAGCCAAAGTTAATCAAAATAGATAAAGAAGAGCATCTCATACTGCTCAAGGGAACCATACGCCAACAAGACATAACAATAATAAATGTATATGCCCCAAACAATGGCGCACCTATGTTCAAACAAACTCTTCTCAAGTTCAAGAGTGAAATTGACCACACCATGATCTGGGGAGACTTTAACACACCTCTCTCGCCACTGGATAGATCTTCCAAACAAAAGTTGAATAAAGAAACCATAGAGCACAATAACACAATTAATAACTTAACTGACATATATAGAATATATATCAGACCGGAGGAGGAAGCTCAGCACCATGCCAGGCCAGAGGGAGGAGGAAGTCTGGCTCCGCCCCGCGCGCTAGTCTGGAGGAAGCCTATCAACCCTTAAAACCCCAAATCAAACTTTTAATCATTGAATATTAACAGTTTCCCCATTTTGTTTCCATGATCTTTTTTGCATTTTACTTTCACCTTTTCTTTTTACTTTGCAGTGAACAATTCTTTTGTTAATACTTTCATTTAGATTATTTTTCCTATATTTGTCATTTTAACACTGCTCATTGCTACTGTATATAATTTAAATGATTTAATGTTGACCATTTAACCCATGACATGATTGAACTAATTCTTATGTTTCATTAGTTCATGGATATTGCTTAGAAACATTATAGAAATAATAGTATCATCTGCATATGCTATTTGGTTTTTGATGTATAAAATCCCATTTAATATTCTCAAAATTTAGAAGTTAGGAAAAGAAAAAAAAAGTATGCTTTTCTAAAAATAAATTGATAAACACTTCAGTTCACACCATTAAGTATGAAAACAGTTCATAGCTGCCTTTAAGTGGATTGAAAAA
>NW_026007041.1:0-4393 GCF_001458135.2 Marmota marmota marmota
TTTTTTTTTTTTTTTTTTGTACAGGGGATTGACCCCAGGAGAACTCAACCACTGAGCCACATCCCCAGCCCTTTGTTAGATTTTATTTAGAGACAGGGTCTCCCTGAGTTACTAAGTGCCTCCTAATCTGCTGAGGCTGGCTTTGAGCTTGCAATTCTCCTGCCTCAGCCTCCCAACTTGCTGGGATTATAGGTTTGTACCATCACGCCCAGCCAGAATGTCGAATTAAAAAAAAAAAAGGATTAAAAAATTTTTTCCACCTTTTCCTATTTTTAAACTGAATATTTGTTTTCCTATTTTAATTTATTTTATTCTATTCCTTTTTAGTTTTTTTAAAGTTATTTCCATTCTGTGTGATTATGTGTATGTGTATCTGTGTGTTCTTGCTGACAGGTTTGAAAATATATAAATATATTCATATAGTTTTTATTTCACTTTAGTTGCTCTCTTCTTCACTCATTTATTATTTAGCCTTTGTTTGATGTTGGTAGAATAAAATTTTATGTGAATTTGACTTGCTTTGATCTTATATTTGTTTTTACCTTGTTTTTTGTTTCTCTTATTACAAATTCTTCACTCTCTTCTCTCACCAATAGCCAAACTTCCCTGCTCCTTCTTTCTTGCTTTCTTTATTTTATTACTTTTAGTTACTTTTAGTCTTCTATCTTTATAGTCATCATCTGCTCCCTATCTCCTGTTTGTCCTTTGTTCATTTTTTTAAAAATATTTCAAACTCTCTCTTACCTTCCTACCATACATTCCCTTTTTGCTTAAGGAGCTATAATTTCATATCCCATTCATATTGTTGTGATTATTAATATAGTAGATGATCTAGTATACACCTGGTGTTTATTGTCTGAACCAGTTCATGGTTGCTTGTTGTTGGTGCTAATGTTAAATACCGATGCTACCATTCCTCTACAGGTGGTAATTAAAGATGTCAAACAACAGACATTTACTATAACGTGTACATTGGTTGCAATATTGCTGTTCCTTACACCCCCTTTCTCTAATAGGTACTGGAATGTGATTAAGACAATTTAAGTTCATGGAGGGATCCTCCTGCTAAACAACAAATTCAACTCAGCAAATTAACAGCAAACTTCACATCACACATGATCTGCCCTCACTTGAGCCTGAACAATATTTCAACACATTTGAGAGTCAGAAACCCCAAACCACGTAGAATCAGCTATAGGGGAACCTTATATTCCACTCTGGGACATCTACTTATACAACAAAAACAGAGAGAAGTCCCTAGAACAAAAAATATAACTATAAACCAAAGGACATATATATAAAAGAGGATCTCAAAATTGTCTCCTCCATATCCATAATCCCTCAAGAAAGGAGTAGATGAAATTTCAGTGAAAGAATATAAAAAAATTATTAAAATGTTTATGGACTAAAAGAAAATCTAAGGATGAATTAGGATGGCAAATAAAATAGGTGAAAGACCATTTTAATAAAGAAATAGAGATATGGAAAGGAAACCAGTGGAAACTCCTAGAAATGAGAGACACAATAAATCAAATTTAAAATTCACTTGAAGGTATTATCAACAGAAAAAAAATTGCATATACAATAGAACTTCAGAATTTAATATTTCAGGCCTTGAAGACAAGGGTACATGAACTTGACTATATTGCATACAATAAAGGAAAAATAAAATAAAATCAGGCTATGATCTGACTATACAAGGACTTTGCGACAATATCAAGAGAGCAAACTTAAGCCTGGCATGGTGGCACATGTCTGTAATCCCAGTGGCTCAGGAGGATAAGGCAGCAGGATCTTGAGTGTAAAGCTAGCCTCAGCAACTTAGCAAAGCTCTAAGCAACTCAAAGAGACCATCTCTAAATAAAATATTTTTTTTAAAAAAAGGGCTATGGACGTGGGTCAGCTGTTAAGTACTCCAGAGTTAAATAAAAAATGATATCAAAAACAAAACAAAACAAAACAAACAACAACAACAACATCAAAAACCTGAGAGTCATTGGGATAGAAGAGAACATGGAGATAAAACCTAAAGGCATTAAGAACATCTCCAGCGAGATAACAGCAGAAAATTTTCCTCACCTTTAAAATGAGATAGGCATCCACATATAGGATTCATATAGAACCTCAAATAGCAAGATTAAAAAAAGAACTTCTCCAAGACACATCATAATCAAAAGCCTAAAACAGAAAACAAAGAAAGACTATTATAAGGTGTAAAAGAAAAAGGTCAGGTCATTTAGAAACCAATAAAGGATCATTTCTGACTTCTAAACTCATTTCCTAAAATGAGGAGGTATCTGGAATGAGATATCCCAAGTTCTAAAAGAAAACAATTGCCAGCCAAGATTTCTATAACTAGCAAAGCTATCTTTCAGAATCTATAATGAAATAAAAACTTTTCATGAAAAAGAATAACTGAAAAAATTCACAACCACTAAACCAGCACTACAATGAATATTAATAGATATTATTACACAGAGAGACCTCAAAAATAAACCCCAAAACTACCAAATTGGTGAAGCTCATTAGAAGAGCAACTAACTAAATGAAATCCAAGATAAATTAAATGTAGCAATCAAATCAAAGTGGCAGATACCATAACACATAACACATAATAACACTAAATACAAGCAGTCTCAACTCCCTGATTAAAAGACATAGATTAGCACAATAGATTAAAAAGCAAGATCCAACTATTGCTGTTTGAAAGCGAATCATCTCATAGGCAAAGACCCTCGAAGCTGAAAGTAAAAGGATGGAAAATGTATTCAATGTAAATGGAGTCTGGAAAAAAAGCTGCAACAGATATTCTTATATAATGACAAAGTATATTTCAAGCAAAAATTAATCCAAAGAGAGAGAAAACCACTACACACTACTAAAGGAAACAATGGAACAAGATATAGTGGATAGTAAATATTTATGTTTCTAATGTCCTAATTATGTAAAAGGGAGGTGGGTTGGGCATCATTTAGACAGAGGGAAAATCAATATAGTAGAAAGAGATTGAGATGGAGGGAGGAGAAAGGGGAGGTAAAGCCGAATGGATTGGACAAAATATTCTACGTGCACGTGCAATATACCACAACAATTTCCACCTCTGGGTATATCTACAAGTCATCAATTACAAATAAATAAATGAGTATTAAATAAACCAGTAAAGAAAGGGGAATAGGGGGAGGAGAAGTGAAGGAAAATGGGGGCGGAGTGAGTCACCAGGGACAAAAATGGAATAAGTTCAATTCCATACATGTATGATTATGTCAAAATAAAACCAACCATTATGTACAACTATATTGCAGTAATAAAAGCCAGCCCATAAAATACTCAGTGTAGATGTCCCACCAACAGATGGCAAAATATATCCTTTGATCATGTCCACAAAAATATATATGCACCTATAAATTGATATCATTATCATTATTATTATTTCACATTTAGCATAGGATCAATTGATTAGACTCTCTTTTTCATTCAAACTGGTCATTTATTCAACAAAATTGAATGCATATTGGGTTCCATGAATTACTGGCCTTTTGGATAGTAATTTTTACTCATGATCCTTAAATAGCTGATATGTAATTTGGCCTTTCCACTTGCGATTATATTTGGTTCCCCTAACTTTGGTTATCTGTCTCTCCCCATCAATGTGTCCAAATTTGCTCTCTTTTGAAGCACAGAAAATCACATATTTCACAAGCACTTTCTGACTGCACCATCTCACAAGGTGGTTTTCTCTCTTTCTACCACAGCATAATTCATGATTTCTAACACTCATCCTGACATTTACCTTTCACTTCTGAAAACTATTATATATTATATGTATTATATATCATATATTGATCCCTTATTACTTTTAAAATTTCCGTCATTTGGTTGTCCCTGAATTTTTCTTTAGAGCCAGATTTGTTTCTCTGTACATCTAAAGAAACAATGTTTAATATTTTTTTGAAATTTTCAAAGCCTAGAAAGCAGATGCTTTTTAAAAACTTGAACTCATGTTGGACAAAACTCAATGACTAATAATGATTCAGTGTACATGCCCACTTTCAAATCCCTATCTTTGTGATTCTACGAAGCAATTCACATAACATGATCACACCTTTTCTACTTGACAGCACAGATGGACTGCTTCTGGAGGTAGAATGTTACTGTAAGAGCAAAAAAAAAATGTTGTCCAGTTATGGTAAGAACTACACTTGAGTTCTATCACTGGGAATAATTTCTTCCACTTTCTGCTAACCAGCAGACTGTGTGTAACTGTTTACTGGAATAGTACTTGGTAATATTCTAGTCTCTGTGCAATTGGCATACCTAAAAATAACTCTTGATTCCAGTACTCAAATTACTTCTAATCTTCCAGATTTTAGCAAATGAGATCACCATTTATATA
>NW_026007042.1:0-4392 GCF_001458135.2 Marmota marmota marmota
GAAAAAGTAAAAGGTAGTTGATCTGGAATTATATTTGCTTTAAGTTTAGTTAGATAATTTCTTCATGTATTTCTAAGTCCTTTCCATGTGTAATTAAGTAATTACAAGTAAGGGTAATTACAGAGTAGTAAGTGGAAGCCCTAGGATTCAAACTAGGGTTGTCCAACTCTAATGCTAACTGCTACGCTCCATTGCCTTTCATAGGCTTAGTAAACAATCAACAAATCTCATACCACAATGTAAAAGCACGATGTTCTATCTCAGCCTTTTGCTAGAAGTTGATAGTAGTTCCCACTTCCCTGATTCCAAGTTATCTATGTAGTCTTATCTCCCACTACAGCCTTGTAAGTACCATATAATTTATCCAAAATGAAACCCTGACCATTTTTATGCCAGCTATGCCTGTGGCTTTGTCCAATCACATCTACATGGGTTCATATTTATTTCTTTGTGATTTGGCATGAAATACTGATGTGGACTGATACTATAAAACCCAAAATACACTACCACAATGAGGACATTAACATTGAACTGGTTTATATGTGTTGAGAATATTCAGGATTATGGGCTAGGGATGTAGCTTAGTGGTAGGGCACTTTCCTAGCATGAATAAAGCCCATGGTTTCATCTCAAAACTGAAACGAGAATATTTAAAGATTAGTATCACTGCAAGAAAACTTGAAATGCTCTGCAATCTTAAGCACATATAATACAGACATTTGACAGAGGTTGGTAGTTGTTTCCTCAAATTTGACAATACTAAAAATTTACCTATTACCAATAATGAGTTATAACACTGAAAATTTAAAAATCAGTAATAAAAAGTTGATGGGCTGGGGATGTGGCTCAAGCGGTAGCGTGCTCGCCTGGCATGTGTGGGGTGCTGGGTTCGATCCTCAGCACCACATAAAAATAAAATAAAGATGTGTCCACCGAAAACTAAAAAATAAATATTAAAAAATTTTCTCTCTCTCCCTCTCTCTCTAAAATAAAGTTGATTAACTGTGCCAAAGATTGAATTATCTTTTAATTTTTTTCTAGGGAAAACAATACTATAAAAAATGTCACATGAAGAGAGGATTAACTAATTTATAGCCAAAAACAGTAGAGGGAAAATCATTGTAGAGGTGTCTTGGGCAGTTAATTAAGAAAATATCATTTTTTATAGGAATTTGAATGTTTTTATACCTGGCAGTTCTTCAAATTTTATAATGTGTTGTAATTGAAAAGGGTTAATAGGGATGTGGATTTGGTAAAGAGCTTGGAAATATAGCAATTGCAGAAGTTCAATCAATGTAATCTTTGTAGGCCAGAACATTGAAACAAGCTTTTAAGATCTGAAAGTCCTAAGTGTCCTCCTTACTGTAGGATTATGTGACCACAGTGTCTGACTTCATGGAAAAGCTTATCATACAGGGGCCCTTCATAAGGGAGCCTCCAGCTGCTCTGTACATTTCAAACATTCTAAAATAGTGACTGCATAGAGGATCTATATTTGTATTATCACTGAGCAGCGAAAACAGGTGGCTGAGTTATTTGTTTACCCACACCACATTTTATCTACCTCTTGATTTCCCAAATGAAAGTAATTCTTTTCTATTTTCTAATAACAAGCAGGATTAGGCTGATAATAATAATAGTAACAACAACAACAACAACAACAGCAACAACTAATAAGGAACAGAACAAATACTGAAAAATAACTAGTAAAAATCTCTCATTATCACTCTTGGCCTCACTTCCTGAGCCCTATCTCAGTGTCTGGACAGGATTTCAAGGGAAATGGTATCCCTTAGGGTCTTGGAGGGGCTGTAGAGAGTCCAGGGAGTAGGAGAGAAAAGAAGAGACATGGTCTGTTCACCCCCAAATCCTCCCTAATAATCTGAGAAAGGTAAAAAGAAATGCCAGGAAGGTGATACACTTTAGTGTTTTCAGCAAATTCAGAAAAGATTAGCAGTGTCAGGCAAGGGGATGAGGAGGGGTGAGACAGCTCCTGTTGAAGAACTGTTGGGGTAATTGAAGACCTGAGCTCCCTTTTAACAGACATTGCTAGACAAAGGGCTGACATGTATTAAAGTCACTTTATAGTACATGTCCACCTAAGTATCACCTCCCCATAGCCTTGGAGGTGGGCTGGTGTACTTTTGGCCACTAGAAAGAAAAAGAGGAAACTGCTGTCAGCTCTGGATCTGAAGAGATTTGAATGACCAGAAGATGTCCTAAGACTAGGTGAAGTTGAGGATCAAGACCACAAAGGATCTGGGACTGCATTACCTCTACCCCTTTCCTGCCCCTATTCCAATTGATTTTATGGCAAAAAAAAAAAAAGAAAACAACAACAACAAAACAAACAAGCAAACAAACAAACAAAAAAACGGTGGACTTTGGGGAGGGATCTGGGAAGAGGATGGTCATTAGGTTGCACTTCCCATACCACATCTATGCTCTCTGTCCATTTTGATTCAGAAAATGGTGGGCATGCAGGAATGTTAGGGAGGTGAGTGGAACACAGTATAGGTGCCAGCTTCCCATTGTGGATACTGCGGCATGTTGATAAAAGACAGAAAAGAGGTAAGCACTCTGCATCCCTGTAATGAGAGTGGCTGGTGCTCCCAAGGGTGGGAAATGGGGGACAACTTTTGGATGTTTTTTGAGACTGTATTCCCTACAATCCTGCCCCATTTCCCCAATCCTTTTGGAAAACAAAATACTAGTGACTTAACACAGCAAAGGATTATTTCAAGCTCAAAATAAATGCCCAACATATGCTAATGAAGGTCAAGAGTAAAGGGCCTCTGCTCCACATGGTCTCTTAGGGACCCGTGATAAGAGACTCCATAACCTGGAACCTGATCACTGTGGCAGGTGGAGAGAGTCATGAAAATCTATCAACCACTACACAGTAGTCTAGAAATAATATGTTACTGGTGTTAACAGCTGATTAGCTAAAATTAACCTAGGGGATTCACCTCAAGGACTAGGGTGTTAAACTAATGAGAAAGTATAATTTTCTGTGTAGGGGAGTGTAAACTAGAAAGAAAAATAAACTACAAGAAAATATTCATAAGACTTTAAAGGGGCATCATGTCTTTCTAAAGCACTAACACAAATAATTAAAAATCATGAAGAAAAATCAAGTGTAATATGAGTAACTTATTTTTATGAAACAAACAAACAAACATGAAGTTCCCTTTGCATTTATTTCTCTGTTATGACATTTTAGTAACTCTTGTATTCTCAGACCATTCTTCAAGGTCATGGCAGCCTGATGGATGCTGGAAGAGCTGGAATTCTGACCAGAATGATGTAAGATTCCAAGGGGCTCACCATGCCAGTTTTATACGGCAGAACACATCCAACCCCTGGCACTTATGGGGAGGCAAGGTGCAGGCAGGCATGGAAGGGCTCCCCCAAGCCACACTCCTCTCCAGGTTGGGTCTGCCTTTGTTCTCTGCTCCAGACTGCAGCAGGAATCAGGATCTCTGGAGCCAATGGCTGGGCTGAGAGGAACAGACTTACCTGGAGGACGACGATGGTCCACACTGCAGGTTGGAGCATGCTGCCTTTCCCTCCTTTGCCCCTTCTCCTTGGGGGATCTTTTTGTAAGGGGGGAGGCCCCAAAGCTTCCTAGTTAGAAACATGCTTAGGATAGTCTCTGAGCAGGCAGGTGTCTGCACCAGGTAAGAGCAGGTAAATTGGGGTCGAAGCAGAGGGGGCTGACCCCTCCCTCAGTGTCCAGTGAAGTCGCCTCCAAAACAATTGGGCAAACTGAGGTTAGCCAGCAGACAAGACCTCACCCATCTCTCTCCCACCCGCCTTGCCCAGACTCCCAGGAGGGCCTAGGATATGCCCTGGCCTGTTTTGTTGGTTCTGTGATGACTTAGCTCTGTGTCTGCTTGGCACAGAGCATCTGATGTCTGAGTCAGCCCAGACCCAGGAGTACAGGAGACCCCAGGTAAAGGGAGCTCACAAAGGCTCGTGGTCCTGCAACTTGGGAGAAGAGAGGTGTCACCTCCTGTCTGAAAATATACATGCGCTGTGTACCCATTCCTCGACTTGGGGATGAAGGCAGTCAGACTGTGAGCTGGTATAAAGATACTTCTTAAGGCATTGATGGTGGAGGGTCATCAGCGTCCAGAGCCCAGTTCTCTGGGCTCCTGCTGTGGTATGAATATGTCCCCACAATTCATGTACTGGAGTTGGGGCCTAATGAAAGGTGGCTCTGTCCTCATGAATGGCTTAATGCTGCTATAAAAAGGGCTTGCCAGAGTGGGTTCTCCCTCTTCTCTCTCTGCCATAAGAGCACATGGTTTCTCTCTTGCCCTTCCACATTTCACCACCTGAGGACATAGTAGGACAGTGCACACCAGATCCTGGTACCTTGGACTTCCC
>NW_026007043.1:0-4390 GCF_001458135.2 Marmota marmota marmota
TTGATTTAGGGATATGTTTAATGTTAGATTGAGGTTTTGGCTTAGAGTTTGGGCTATGGTTATGCTTAAGTTTATTGTAAGGGTTAGGATTTGAGCTAGGGTTAGGTCTATGACAAGTTTGAGGTTTAAGGTTAGGCCTAGGATTAAATTTCCAGTTAGGTTTAGGTTTAGGTTTAGGCCTAGGATTAACAATAAGATTAGGGTTATGTTTAGAGTAATGGGTAGGATTAGAGCTAGTTTTAGAGCTAGGGTTAAGGTTAGGATTAGAGCTAGGTTTAGAATTAGATTGAGAGATAGGTGTAGGTTCATGTTTAGGGTAATGTTTAGGCTTTGAGCTAGCCTTAGGACTAAGGCGAGTGTTAGGTTAAGGTTAGGGCTAGGGTTAGGGTTAGTGTTATGCTTAAGGCTTGTCTTAGGCCTAGGATTAGCTCTAGGTTTTGTGTTAGGTTTAGGCCTAGGATTAGGGCTATGGGTAATGTAAGAGCTAGGATTATGTTGAGATCTAGTTGTAGGGTTAGGGTTATGACTAGGTCTAGTGTTAGGTTTAGATTTTAAGGTAGGGTCCGATTTAGACAGGGTTAGAGTTAGAATTATGTTTATAGCCAGAATTAGGACTAGGTTTAGGTTTAGAGGTAGGGTTAGTTTTTGAGTTAGGTTAATGTTTATTGTTAGTGCTAGGGCAAGGTTTATGTTTATGTCTAGGGCTTGAGTTAAGGCTAGATTTAGGATTTGGTTTAGGTCTAGGACTAGTGTTAGGGTTTGGTCTAGTGTTAGTGTCAGTTTTAGACCTAGGGTTAGTGTTAGGGTCAGAATAATGTTCAGGGTTAGTGTTAGGGTTTGGGATAGAATTAGAGCTAAAATGAGGGTTAGGGTTAGGATTATTAATAGGTTTAGTGTTTTGGTTAGCCTAAGGATTAGGGATAGATCTAGGGTTACCCTTAGGTTTAGGATTTTACTTAAGGTAAGGGATTGATTTAGAGCTAGGGTTAGGGCAATGGTTAGGGGTAGAGTTAGGGTTAAGGCTAGGTTTAGAGCTCACATTATGGCTAGTTTTTTCTGTTAGGGTTAGGGTAACAGCTAATGTAAGAACTCGGGGTAAAATTAGGGTTAGTTTTAGGGTTAGGGTTAGGTGTAGGTTTAGTGCTGGGGATAGGTTTAAGTTTAGGGTGATATTTAGAGCTAGGTTTCTTATTAGGATAGGAGTCAGGGTCAGGGGTAGTTTTAGGGTTAGAGTTAGAACTCCTTATAGGGCTGGGTTACTGTTAAATTTAGGTTTAATTTAGGGTGGTGTTTAGAGCTAGGATGAGTGTTAGGATATGAGTCAGGGTCAGGATTAGTTTTAAGGCTAGGGTTAGGACTCGAATTAGAGCTAGGATTAGATCTAAGTGTAGAGTTAGAATTTGGTTTAAGTTACGGTTTAGGGTATGGGCTATTGCTCAGTTTTGTTTTAGTCCTGGAATTAGGGTTATGGCTAGTTTTATGATTAACATTATGGTTACGGCTAGTGTTAGGGTTAAGCTTAGGGTTAGAGTTAGGTTTAGATTCGGAGTTAGGGTTAAATTTGACATTAGGGTTAGATCTAGGGTTAGGGCTAGGACCAAGGATAGGTCAAAGGTTAGGGCTAGGGATAGGATTACGGTAAGGAATAGGGTTAGAACTAGGGATAGGGCTAAAGAGAGAGATAGAGTTAGTCTTAGGGCTATGGTTAGGGTTAGGGTTAGAGATAGGGCTAAATTAGGGCTAGGATTAGGGCTAGGGTTAGTGTTCTGCTTAATTAATTTTTAGGGTTAGAATTTGGGTTAAGTTTAGGGTTAGAATTTGGGTCAAGTTTCGGGCAAGAAATGGTGTTATAGCTAGGTTTAGAGGTTGGGTGAGGGTTTAAATTAGGGTTAGGGCTAAGGCTATGGTTAGGGTTAGGGATATTATTAAGGCTAGGTTTAGGGCTAGGATCAGGGCTAGTGTTTGTTTTAGTTTTAGGGCTAGGATTAGGGCTAGGATTAATTTCTTGTCCAGAATTATGTTTAAAGATAGTTTTAAGGTTAGGATTATGGCTATGTCTAGTGTAAGGGTTAGGTTTATGGTTAGAATCAGGTTTAGATTTAGGGGTTTTATTAGGGTCAAGGTCTGGGTTACCATTTGGGGTAGGTTAATGTTTAAAATTAGGGCTCAAATTAGTGCTAGGGTTAGTGTTAGGGTAATGATAGGGTTATGTTTAGGGTTTAGTTTGGGTTTTGTGTAATTGATAGGATTAGGATTAGGGATAGGTTTAGGTTTAGGCCAAGGGTTAGCATTAGAATTTGGGTTATGGTTATGATAATGGGCAGAGTTACAGATCAGTTTAGAGATAGGGTTATGATTACAATTAGGTCTAGGGTTAATGTTAGGTTTAGGATAAAAGCTAGGTTTAGGGCTCCGATTAGGGCTAGGTTTGAGGTTAAGTTAGGGCTAGTGTTTTGATTATGGCTAATGTAAGTACTAGGGTTATGATTAGGGCTAGTTTTTGGAATTGGGGACTATGTTTAGTGTTAGGTTTAGTTTAGGTTTAGGATAAGGTGGTCTTTAGAGCTAGGGTTAGTGTAATGGTCAGAGTCATGGTCAGGTTTAGTTTTATGGTTTGGCTTTAAATTAGGTTTAGGGCTCAGGTTAGGTTTAGGTGTACGGTTAGGGCTTTGTTTAGGTTAAAGTTTAAGATTAGAGCTCGATGCCTAAGCCTAACCCTTAGTTTAGTCAGTTTGGTTTTAGGGCTACATTTAGGCTTAGGGCAAGTTTTAGAATTAGTGTTAAGGTTAGGGCTAGAGTTAGTCTTAGGCTAAGTCTTCAGGTTAGGGTTAGATTTAGAGTTAGGTTTATGATCTATGTATAATTCTAGGGCTAAGAATAGGGCAAGGGTTAGGACTAGGGTTAGGACTAGGGTTAGGGTTAGGGTTATGGTAAGGGATAGGGTTAGAAGAGTGATATGGCTAGTGTGAAAGCTGGTGTTAGTCTTAGGTCCAGGGTTAGGAATAGGGTTAGAGATAGAGCTAAATTACAGTTAGAGTTAGTGTTAGGACTAGGGTTAGGGCTAGTTTTAGAATTACCATTAGGAATAGGGCTAGTTTTAGAATTAGCATTAGGGTTAGGGCTAGTTTTAGGGTTAGGCTTAGGCATCGAATTAGGGTTAGATTTAGAGTTAGGTTTCAATCTATGGTTAGTGCTAGTGCTAAGGATAGGGCAAGGTTGATGACTAGGTTTAGGGTTAGAGTTAGGGTTACGTTTATGGTAAGGAATGTTGTTATTGCTAGGTTTAGGGCTAGGGTGATGGTTAATATTAAGGTTAGGCCTAGGGTTAATGTTAGGGTTATGATTAAGGGTAGGTTTACGACTAGGACGAGTACTAGGGTTTGTGTTAGGGTTAGGGATAGTATTAGGGCTGGGGCTAATGTCAGGTCTAGAGTTTCATTTAGGAATAAATTTAGAGTTAGGTTTATGGCTTGGCCCAGTGTAAGGGTTAAGTTTAGGGTAAGGCTCAGGTTTAGACCTAGGTTTATTTTTAACGTCAGGGTAAGGTTTAGAGTTTGGGCTAGGTCAGGGTTTAGGTTTAGGGTAATGACAAGGTTAGATTTAGGGTTTAAGTTTGGTTTAGCGTAATGAATAGGGTTAGGATTAGGTCTAGGGTTAGCATACGGGTTAGGGTTATCATTAGGGTAATGTATCAGGTTAGATCTAAGGTTAGGGCTAGGGTTACGTATAGGATTAAAGCTAGTGTTTGGGTTAGGGTTAGGTTTATGTTTAGGGTTAATGCCAGGTTTAGGATTCAGATTAAGGCTAGGTTTTTGGTTAGGTTAGGGCTAGGATTAAGCCAATGGATAATGTATAAAGTAGGGTTATGATTAGTGTTAGTTATTGGGTTATGTTTAGGGCTAGGTCTGGTGTTAGGGTTAGGTTTTCGGTTAAGATGATGTTTAGAGTATTAGTGTTAAGGTCAGAGTCAGGGTAAGGGTTAGTTTTCCTGTTAGGGATAGGACTAGAATTAGTGATAGGGTTAGGGCTAAGTGTAGGGTTAGAGTTTTGTTTAGGTTAAAGTTAAGCATTAGGGCTATGATTCAGCTTTCTTTTAGGGCTAGGGGTGGTGTTAGGACTATTTTTTAGATTAGCATTAGGATTAGGGCTAGTGTTAGTATGAGAATTATGCTTAAATTTAGGGTTAGATTTAGAATTAGGTATAGATCTAGGGTTTGAGCAAGGGCTACGGTAGGGCTAGGGTTAGGGCTAAATTCAGGACTAAGTTTAGGGTTATGGTAAAGTATAAGATTAGTACTAGGTATAGAGCTAGGGCAAGAGTTAGAGTTAGTCTGTGAGCTAAGGTTAGGGTGAGAGTTATAGTTAGTCCTTGGGGTAGTGTTAGTGTTAG
>NW_026007044.1:0-4389 GCF_001458135.2 Marmota marmota marmota
GGGTTGGGGTAGGGTCATCATACAATGCTAGATAGTAGGGGAGGGAAGGGAGATGATCGCGCAGGGCTAGGTCAGTGGATGGCCCAAGTCCACTGCCAGGTTTCAAGGTTTGGAAGGCGAAGGGGGCCCAGGTGAGGGGAAGGGCTGGTTTTCCCATAGGGAGCCTTCAGGGCCCAGAGACCAGCCAATTCCACTCCTCTTCCCCAGAGTAGAACCTTACAGAGAGATCAGGACCAAAGGAGGGCCAAAGGAGGGCACTGTGAGGGGATATGTTGCATTGGGAATTGAGGGCAGGGTTGGTGGGGAGCCAGGACCTCTTTGAGGATCCCAGTGGGATCAGTGGGAGGGGAGGATCCTGGCAGTGCCAGAATATGACAGTACAAGGGGAACAGAGGGGAGGCCCAAGAGGGGGCTGGAAAAATGGGCCTGAAATCAAAGGACAGTGACAAGATCTTTGAAAAGGGCAGACAGAAGTTAAAGCAAGAGACGAGGCTGGCCAAGGACTGGAGAGCCAAGTGGCAGGACATAGGCCATTGTCTCATGAAGACGGACAGGGCTGGAGAGGGGATGGAGAATAGAAATTGGAGCGGGTGGTGCAGGGAGAAGAAGGCTCAAAGACCAGGTCCACTTCTGGGTGTCAGGGTTGGAAAGTAGGGCCCGGGATGATGAAGGCCAAAGGGCCCAGTCAAGGGGCAAGGCTACATTTTCCCAAAGGGAGCTTGAAGGGCCAAAAGGCCAGGTCAAGTCTTTAGCCCTGGTGTGCATCCTAGTAAAGTGATCAGGGAAAGGACCATGGTAGGAACAGGCACAACAGGAGGTCCAAAGAAGCACAGAGCAGAATAGGCCAGAGGATGTGGGTTGTTGGGTTGGGGGCCAGGACCCCAGCAAGGAGTCAAGACTTGGGACCAAGATGTGGTCCCATTTCAGGGAAGAGCAGGGAAGGGCATGACCAGGCATGCAGGTAACACTAGAGTTCTGCAAGGAAGGGAATCCAAGGGAAGCAGAAAATCAGTCCAAGAGAGGGGCGCAAAGTCAAAGCCCAGGGACGCTGGGAGCAAGAAGTGACACAGGAGGATCCAGGGAGGAGCCAGGCCATGGAATTCAGAGTGGAGGGCCAATTCTATGGCAGGGGACTCAGCACAGTATACAGGGCTGGGGACGGAAGGCAGGAGATCCGAGAGGCAACAGGCAGGATCAGGGCCCAGGGCCACTCCCAGGTATCCAAATACCATGTTCAGGACCAAGGGCCAAAAGAGAGCAAGGGGCCCAGGCTAGGGGCAAGGCTGTGTTCACATAAGGTGCCCTGGCCCAGATGAGAATCTATGGCCATTGAATGGGCAAAGGGGGCCTGGCAAGGGACGGTGCCCAGGAAGAGGGCAACGGGAAGTCATGGAGCGTGGTCATGATTTGTGTGGAGAGGGCCCATAGCCAGGACACAAGCAAGGAGCCAAGGCAAGGGTTTCATCCGACTGACCAAAAATGAGGGAACCAAAGAGCAGGAGGCTCCCGAGTCCACACAGGTAAAACACAAGGGGATAGGAAGAAAGGGGCGACATGAGAAGGAGTCAGCTGAAAGCACAGAGCAAACCAAGAGAGGCATGCTAGGAATGACACCAGGCAAAGCCACATGATGGAATGCGACTCAGACACACCATCAGGGACTCAGTTGAAGGGTCATGTCAGGGAGGGCTGGGTTGGGTTTGTAGCAGCATTGAAGGCCAGAGGGCAGGTGAGCAAAGGGAAGGAATGGTGCAGGGCTGCCTGGCACAAAGCACACTTCCCCTGCTAGGTTTCAGGTTTCTGGCAGCTAGGGAAATCAGGTGAGGAGCAAGGCTTTGTTTCCTTAAGGAGATTTCAGGACATAGAGGCCAGTAGTCTTCTCTGGGTGAGTAGATGCTCAGAGAGGGACCAAAAGCAGAGGATGGCCAAAGGAGGGGGCTGTGAGGAAATGCCTTTTATCAGGACATGGTGAGGAGTTGGCGGGGAGCAAGGACCCAATCAAGGAGCCCAGTCTAGTCAGAAGAGTGGATGGAAGGGTCCAGGCAGTGCCAGGATAACACAACACAAGGAAAAAGGAGGGGAGACATACCAGGGTCACAAGTAAGCAGCCTGAAGTCAAGGTACATGAGCAAGGTCCTTGAGCAGGGCAGCCAGGGTATCAAGCAAGGAGCCAGGCATAGGAACAGTGAGCCAAACGCAAGGGCCAGGGCCAGGGCATATGAAAAGGAGCAGGGCTGGTGAGGGGAGGGAGGCAATGGAGGGAGCTGATGTCACAAAGGAGGGAGATTCAAGGCCTAGGCCCACTTCAGGGTGTCAGTGTCTGGGAGCAGGTCCCAGGCTGAGGGAGGCCATATGTCCTATGCAAGGGGAAGAGCTACATTTTAAAAAATGAATTCCACAGGGCCAAGAGGCCAGGTCCAGTCTCCTGGCCTGGGTGAGTATCCTGGGAAAGGGATCAGAAAATAGGGCCTGGTAGTGACAGGGATGACAGGAGGGCCAAAGTAGGGCAGAGCCTGAAGGGCCAGAGGACTGGTGTGGGTGGAATGTGGGCCAGAATACAAGCTAGGAGCCCAGGTTAGGGACCTAGAGAAGGGCCCAGGTCAGGGGAGAGCAAGGAAGGGCAGGGCTGGTAAGATGGGGCTGCACTACGGTACTGCAGTACAGGGAATCCAAAGGGAGCAGGGAAGTAGCCCTAGAGAGAGGCCCGCACACCAAACCCAGGGAAACACTGAGCAAGAGGGGCCACCAGAGGCTCAAGTGAGGAGCCAGGCCAGGGAATGAAGAGCCAAGGGCTGGGGCAGGGGATTCAGGTATGTGGACAAGAGTGGGGAGGTAAGTTAGGGAATTCAGCAGGATGGAGGCAGGCTGTAAGCCCAGGGCCATTGCCTGGTTTCAGGGTTTTGGGGACAGTACCAAGGGACCAGGGAGAGCAAAGGACCCATTCTAGGGGACTGGTTCTCTTTCCTATATGGTGCACTGGCACAGATGAGAATCCAGGTCAAGGGCCTGGGCTAAGGTGGCTGGAAAGGGAAGGGGGCCAGGAGGAAGGTGAGGGGAGGGCTCCACGCCAGGTCACAGTGGGTGTCTAGAGGGGCGACAGGCATGAATCAAGCAAGGAGTCCAGGCAAGGTACTGACCTTACCCAAGATGATGAGAGACCCAAGAAGCAGGGGACTGCATAAGGGGAAAGCAGGGAAGGGGAGGAAGTGGTGAAGTGCAGATGAGGAGACAGCTGGCTGGTGGGTAGTGCAATGGGTACCAAGAGGGGTGAGGTAGGTGGCAAAAAATCATCCAACCCTACACAAAGAGATGCCATGTGAAGCCATGCAACACTACCCCACACGAGGAACAAATGCAGTCAGGGGCCCAGGCAAGGAGTTCTGAAGAGCTAAGTTGGGGTAGTTGCAGCATTCAATGGGAGAGGACCCGGGGGGGATTGGAGGGGATCAAGCTGAGCAAGGTCTGCACAAAGCACAAGTCCACTGCCAGGTGTCAGGGTTCGGGCAGCCAAAGGGGCCCTGGAGAAGGGCTGGGCTCTGTTTCTCATAGGAACCTTCGGGGCACAGAGGCCAGCCAATTCCACTCCTCTGCCCCAGGAGTGGAACATTCAGGGCACAGAAGCCAGCCAATTCCACTCTTCTGCCCCAGGTAAGTAGATCCTCAGGGAGGCACCTGGACAAGAGTAGGGCTGGGGAGACTAGGGAGAAGAAGAGAGGGGAGCTGGTGGTGCACAGGGAGGAAGGCTCAAGGCCCAGGTCCATGGATAGATGTCAGGTTTGGGAATCAGGACCCGAGCTGAAAAAGGCCAAAGGGCTGACAATAGGGTCAGGGCTACTTTTTCCCTTTGGGAGTCAGGAGGGCCAATAGGCCAGGTCCACTCCCCTGGCATGGGTGTGAATATTAGGAAAGGGATAAAGAAAAGGGGCTTGACAGGGACAGGAATGAAAGGAGGACCAAAGAATGGCACAGCAGGAAGGGGTGGAGGATGGGTGCTGGTGGGGTATGGCCAGGACTCCAACAAGGAGCCCAGGTTAGGGACCTAGACGAGGGCCCACAACAGGGGAGAACAGGGAAGGGCAGGGCTGGGCAGGTGAGTGGCACTAGTGGACTTCAATGTAAGAACACCAAGGGAAGCAGGGAAGCAGCCCAAGAAAGGGGTGCACAGTCAATGCCCAGGCATGCTCTGGGCAACATGTACCATCAGAGGCTCATGCAGGGTGCCAGGACAGGGAATGGAGAGCCAACACCTGGGTTGGGGGGGGGGCTCAGGACACTGGACAAGACTTGGGTGGGAAGGCAGGTACAGGACCAGGTCCACTGCCAGGTGTCAGGGTTCTGGGTGCAGGTCCAAGCAGACAGAAAGAGCAAGGGGCCCAGGCAACAGCAGGG
>NW_026007045.1:0-4389 GCF_001458135.2 Marmota marmota marmota
TAGGAGCGTTAATATAAGCATCCTATTTTAAATTCTGACTCACTTTTTGTGTTCCCCTTATTTGTATAATAATGTCAAAGCCTTAATAATATGTATGCTAGGATTCTCTGAGTGTCTTATTGGCTTATGACACATTTTTGAAAAGGAGAGGTGGCATGTAATTTCTTATGAGGTTTAAAGAAGATTTTTTTCTACCCAGGAATAGACTCTTTGACACTAGCTGGTATTAAAAGTCAGTGTACCTCCCATCTTCCAACACTTACTAGGAAGTCTGATTCTGAAATTGTTCTTTTACAATCACCCACAACTTTTCTGGTGTACAATTTGCCCACTGGATATTGGTTTTCTTTTCTTTTTTCTTTTGGTACTGGGGATTGAACTCAAGGGTACTTAACCCACTAAGCCACATCTCCAGCACTTTTTATCATTTATTTTGAGGCTGGGTCTTGCTAAATTGTTCAGGGCCTCAAAGTTGTGATCCTCCTGCCTCAGCCTCAAGTTGCCGAGATTACAGTCTTCTGCTACCACACTTGGCAGATCTTTTGCTTGCTTTATGGAAACTATTAAAAGATCAATATTTCTTGCTTAAGATATTGACCTTAGATTTAGAAGTAGAGAATGTGAGCTATAACAATTTCCCCCACAAAGTACTAGCCATTTTCCTTGGAATGTGGAAGAGGAAAGTTCCTTGATTAATTTATCAGAGAAGTATCCAACACATGACCACTACAAACTATAGAGTTCACAACTCCAAAACGAATTGTATAATGTTATTTTTGGTAGTTGCAGATATTAAAATATATCTTAAAAGAAGACATTTTTTAAAGTTATAATGCTAATTTAAGGGCTAGAAGTTTAGTTCAGTGGCAAAGTGCTTCTGGGTTTCATTCCCAGCACGTGCGCATACGTGCGTGCACACGCGCGTGCACACACACACACACACACAAATAATAGTATGTTAAAATGTCATAAAGTCAGAAACTGAAACCCACTCAAAATTCAGTTAGTCAATTTTGTCCATAAAGGCACTTTCATTGTATCATATAGGTGGAACAGAGTGAAAATAAAAATTACACATAAATGACATGTATGCTTATGGGGTTACATTTAGTTTTTCTTATATTTTTAGGAAAGATAAACATTTTTATAAGTTTTTCATTTTTAAAAAATAGCTAAAAGTAAATAGTAAGTCTAAAATTGCCCCGGTTTTGCTGGAATTAAATGACATGTAATAAGGAAAGGACATGTAATAAGAATAAATAAATAATCTAGTTCATGTTTTTATTGATCAAAACATTTATTAAGTCCCTACTGTATGTTAAACTTTACTAGACATTTCTTTTGTAAAGTTTTCAATTAAAAATTGGACATCCAGGTACAGTAGCACATGCTGGTAAGAATGCCTGAATTCTACCATGGATGCCAGATCATTGTGGCATTTTTTCTTTATTTGAGTTTTTCATTTTAGTTTGTTTTTGTTTTGTTTATTTAGAATAAATATCTGTACTCTCCATAAGTTTACAAATTGAAACCCATACTACCTTTGAAATGACTGCTAGAAAAGAAGAGAATAAGTGAGACCTCAGATTAGGGACACTCTAGCCATTTGTATGACCTGATTCGTCTCTTTCTTATGCAGCGCCCTTAAATAATTCCTTCATACTAATTTTAGATCTCTAAATTGCCCACACTTTGTGTGCAGAAACTGATTATGATTGTCATATCTATGAAATAATACAGAACTAAGAAACTTCAAATCAAATATCAGAATTAGTAGCATAAATTAATTTGAAATCTGCTAATCTGAAAGTAGACCTAGTGTTCCTTTGAAGAAATGCTTGAAAAGTGGAGTCACTCAATATATGTGAATTTATAATATTATATGAAAAGTGAAAGAAGCTACGAGTAACATTTTAGGGTTTCAAATAACTGAAAAGAGGTGTGGGGGGGAAGCCATTCTGTCTTATTATATAAGTTTTGGGATACCACTAGAGGCAGAGATTGAATGTCTATTTTGGAATGTAAAAAAGGATTTTTGTGCCAAAATCATGCAAAACATTCTAGTCAGCAGTGGCTTGGTGGTTTCTTAAACAGAAACAAGAAATATATATTTAGATGGCCAGAATCCCAAATCACTTGTTGAACTACAGTTAGAGTTGTTAAGAAAATCAGATATTCAACGGTACTATCCCAAATTTGTATTTTGCTCTGTGAAATTGGAGTTGCATGGAATGTTTTTCCAGTGAATTATGCTTCTGGTTTTCCTGAGAGTCAGAGGCTCCTAAAAGTGAGAAAACAGATGCACCATGGTGATGAACAAGAACAAAAATTGTACCTTAAGTTGCTTTTTCCACAATATAGAGCTGAAGCTGAACCTTTGTTTAATTTGAGAAGTCACACTCCCACCCAGGAAGGGCAATTCTTTAATTTACCTTGTCTGTTTATGTACTTACATTTATAATCATTTCCATAGTGAAATACATATTATTAATTGAGAAAATATTTTCCATGTTGCCTTCAGTGTATAAAGACCCCCTTTCCTAAAAAGAAAATGCAGTGTTCTAGGAGCTTCTTTTATCACTACATATGAATTGCCCTTCCTGTTTGGGAGTGTGACTTCTCAAATCAAACTCTATAAAGCTGTTTCTCATAAAATTAAAATTTATTCATTCATTTAATTTATTCATTCATTTATTTTGAGGTATGGTCTTACTCTGTTGCCCAGGATGAACTCTAACTTGTGATCTGACTGCCTCAGCTTCTCAAGTAGCTGGGATTACAGGAGTGTACCACCACACTAGCCTTACAGTTTGATGTCAAGGCATTAGAAATATTTCCATTTAAACAGGAAATACTTCCTCCCAGACTGTATCTTCCTTCTAACCTATGTAAGAAGTTAAGTCATTCTTTAATGGCTGTACCATAATCATAGACAAATAGAAAGGACCATAAAGGTAAGATAGACCCCTTCATTTTACTTTTCCAAGGAAATAAGGATGAATGAAAGAACTATAGCTCCATTACTAAACAACATTTTTGTTTAAATGATGATGCAAGTAAACCTTTAACAAAATTAAGTAAATATATAGGAATACAATTGAGTATACAGAGAATATTAGATAGATTAAGATTTATCTTCTTAAAGGTTGAATTAAATTCATCCTAGATGGAATGGGATGAATTCCTTTTCGTATGTTAAGAAAAATATGCCAAACTCAGAAAGGCAAGGGTCATATGCTTTCTCTCATATGTGGAAGCTGGAGAGGAAAAAAGAAAAAAATTAAAATAAGATTGGGAGGAGGATATCATGAAAATAGAAAGGAGACCAGTAGAATAGAGGAAGGGAACCAAGGTGAGGGATGAGTGAAGGGAAAGGGGAAATGCTGGGGTATAAAATTGACTGAATTATGTTGTTATATCATGAATAAGTATAAATATGTAGTAATGAATTCCATTATTATGTTTAATGTACTAATAAAAAAATAAAAATAAATTCATCCTGGGACCCATCTATGACTGCAACTTCAGAAAACACATTTGGACCTCACTGTATTCCTGAAACAAAAGCTACGGTCTTCACTCTTGAATCAATGAAGGGTACAATGATATGTTAGAAAATTTAGTAAATGGTGTATCTGCTTTTAGGGGGTATATTCCCTTTATTTACTTAAAAAATGTAAGAAGGTATATTTTGCAAAACTCAATAGAGAGCTATGAGGTTATTTCCCCCCTTTATTTAGCAAAGTCAACTTCTACATATATCCTTTGGGAATTATTTTGATATGAGTTATGGGAGAGCAAAATCTTATTCAGTAGAGAATATAGCTTTGGAATACATCTAGAGTTGTCTTATGGCTGTTCATTAGAGATGTTTTGAGTCTTTTTAATTCAAGGATGTCTTTAGGACCCAATCTCTGAAAAAAAAATCTCAAATTACCACAAAAATGTAATTGGACCTTTGCAGTATGGTACCCTATGTTTTCACTGTCAAGGAAAGGACATTCTGTGAGCCCTATTTAATTTTCTTAATAGAATGTGTTGAGTAAGCATTACGGATTATTATTATTATTATCACCATCATCCTCGTCATCATTAATTGTGTTAAAAGGAAACTTTGGGAGGCATAAGTGACCTGCTGGCAAAGATTACCCACTCTGGAGTATGCAGTGGATCAGTTTTGCTCTCAGCAGTAGGCAGCATTATAATTAATAGAAATTGCCCATATGTGGTTTAAAAGACACTGTGATAATTAAGTTCACCAGAAAGACCTGGAAAGTTTTGGAGCTTATTGTAAACCAGTACTCTGTGAACCTACTGCAGTTGACTGCAGTGTTTATATCGAAAGGCAGAGCTGTTGTTGTTGTTGTTTTTTTTTTTTTTTTTTTTTAA
>NW_026007046.1:0-4389 GCF_001458135.2 Marmota marmota marmota
CCGTATCACTAACTCTAACCATAATTTTAACCTAAAACTTAAACCTAACCTAAACCTAACCCTAACACAAAACCTTAACCTAACCTTAACATAAACCTAACACAAATAATAAACAACCCTCTAACATTAACCCTAAATCTAACCCTAACCTAACCCTAACCCAAACACAAATCCTAACCCAAACCATAAGCCTAACCCTAATACCATCCCTTACCTAACCGTAACAGTAATCCTAAACCTAACACTAATCCTAACACGAACTATAAACCCAACCATATCACTAGGCCTAACTTTCACCGAAAGACTATCCCTAAACCTAACACTAACCCTAAAACTAACCCTATTCCGAATCCTAACAGAAATCCTAACCATAATCCAAACTTTAACCCAAACAATAACCCTGATCCTAATTTAACCCTAAACCTAAAACTAACCCTAATCCTACTCCTAACAATAACCCTAACCTTAACACTAAAACCTAACACTCACCCTAGTCCTAACCCTAAACCTAACAATAATTCTAACCCTAAAACTAACACTAAGCCTACAACTAAGTATAACCCAACCCAATCACTAATGCTAACCTTAAACCTAATCCTAAGAATAACACAAACCCTAACCCTAACCAAACCCTAAACCTAAACCTAACACTAACCCTAAGCATAAACCTAACACGAACCCTAATCCTAACCCTAACACTAACTCTAATCTTAACCCTAACCCAGACCCTAACCTACCTAATTTAACCCTAACCCTAACCTTAATCCTAACTGTAACCGTAACCCTAATAATAACCCTAGACATAAACCTAAAATAAAACTTAACCCTAACTGTACAAGTAACCCTAACCCTAACCCTAATTTTACACTAACACTAATTCTAAACATAACACTAAACCAAACCCTAAACCTTAACCAAACCCTAACCCTAAATTTAACCCTAATACTAACTCTAAACCTAACCCTATCCTTCACCGTAAAACAAACCCTAACTCTAACCATAATCATAACCTTAACCTATCCTTAACCCTAACCATAAACTAACACCCTAACTCTAAACCTAACCCTATCACTAACTGGAACCTTAACACTAAACCTACCCTAAACCTAACCCTAAATGTAAACCCTAAAACTAACCAAAATGCTAAACCTACCACTAACCCTAAACCTAACGCTAACACTAACCCTAACACTAACCCTGCCCCTAACCCTAACCCTAACCCTAACTCGAACTCTGAACATAACACTAACCCTAACCATAACACTAACCCTAACCATAAACATAACTATAACCCTAACCCTATCACTAACACTAATCCTTATCCTAACTCTAAGACTAACCCTAACCCTAACCCTATTACGTACCCTAAACGTAACTGTAACACCAACCTTAACACTAACCCTAAACCTAACCCCAAACCTAACCCTATCATTAACACTATCCCTAACACTTTACCTTACACTAACCTGAACACTAACCCTAACTCTAACACAAACTCTAATCCTAATCCTAATACTAACCATAACACTAACCCTAATGCTAACCCTAACCCTTACCCAAACCCTAATCCTAAAACTAATCCTAAGGCTAACCCTAAATTTAACCCTAAACCTAAAAATAACCCTCACCATAAACCTAACCCTAAACCAAACACTAATCCTAACACTAACCCTAACACTAAACCTAAAACTAAGTATAACCCTAACACAAACACTAATGTTAAGCCTAACCCTAACCCTAATACATTCTCTAACCCTAATCCAAACCCTAAACCTAAACCTAACAGTAACACAAACCCTAACATGAACTGTAACCGTAACCCTAATCCTGACCTAACCCTAACCCTAACCGTAACCCTAACACTAATCCTATCCCTAACACTAACCCATAAACTCACCCTAATTATAACCCTAACCCTAACCTAATCCTAACTCTAACACTGAACCTAACAATAACCCTAATTCTACCTGTAACCCTAAAACTAACCCTAACTCTAACACTAATCCTAACCATAACGCTAAACCTAACCCTACCCTAACCCTAACACAAAACCTGACTATAACCATAACTCTAACAAAAACCTTAACCCTACCCTAACCCTTACATAAACCTAACCATAAACTTAATCATAACACTAAACCTAACACTAACCCTAACACTAACCGTAACCCCAACCCTAACCCTATAACTTACACTGTGTAACCAGAATCCTATACCTAACAGTAACCGTAATACTAACCCTAGGCCCAATATTAACCCTAGCTCTAACCCAAGTCCTAACCATAACCCTAACCATATACCTAACCCTAAAACAAACCATTACCCGAACCCTAACACTAATCCTATCCCTACACATATTTCTAAAATGAACCCTAAACCTAATCCTAATTCTAACCCTAATACTTACATTAACACAAACCTTAATTCTAACCATAATCATAACACTAGCCCTAACCCTAACCCTAACCTTAACACTAAACCTACCCCTAAACCTATCCCTAACCTTAAGAGTATCCCTATCCCTAATACTAACCCTAACACTAAACCTAACCATATATCTAACCCCAACCCTAACATGATCCCTAACTCTAAACTTACCACTAACCCTCACCCTAATCCAAACCGTAAACCTAACCCTAGCACTAAACCTAAACCTATCCCTAACCCTAATGCTAGCACTAAAACTAACACTAACCCCAACCTCAATCCTAACCCTTACCTAAACCTAACCCTAAACCTAACACTAACACTAACCCTAAACCTAACAATAACCTTAACCCCAACCATAACCCTAACCCTAACCCTAACACGAAATCTCACCCTAACTCTTACATTAAAGCTAACCCTAAACCTAAAACTAACCTTAAAACTAACCCTAACCCTAACCCTAACACTATCCCTAACTTTAACTCTAACACAAACATTAACACTAATACTAATCCTAACCCAAATACTAATCCTATCCATAACCATAATGATTACAATCCTAACCATAACCCTAATGATTACAGTAACCCTTATCTTAACACAAATCCTAACCCTAACACTAACCCTAAATCTAACCCTAACCCTGACATAATCCATAACCCTAATACTAATCGCAACCCTAACCTTAACACTAACACAAACACTAACTTTAACCCTAAACCTTACCTAACCCTAACTTTAAACCTAACCCTAATCCTAACCCTAACCATAATTCTAACACTAACCCTAACCCCAACCATAAACCTCTCACTACCCCTAACTTTAAAACTAACCCTAAACCTAAACCTAACCCTAACCTAACACTAATCCTAACCCTAACCCAAAGACTTACCATAAAACTAACCTAACACTACCTGTAACCCTAAACTAACCCTTAAAGTAACACTAATCCTAACCCTAACCCCAACCCTAACCACAAAACTAGTCCCAACCCTAACCCTAACGCTTATCATAACTCTAACCCTAACCCTAACCAAAACGTAACACTAACCCTAAGCCAAAATTTATCCCTAACACTAACCCAAACCCTAACACTAACCATACCCTAACCCTAACCCTAATTTTAACACTAACCCTACCTAAAAACTAACTATAATACTTACCCTAAAACTATCCCTAACCCTAACACTGAACCTAAACCTAAACTTAACCCAAACACTAACACTAACCATAATCCTAAGCCTAACCCTAACCCTAAGCCTAACTCAAAACCTAACACAAAACCTAACCCTAACCATAACTAACCCTGTCACTAACACTAACCCTAACCCTTACCTAACCCTATCCCTAACCCTAAACCTAACACTAACCATAACCCTAACACTAAACAAAAATTAATATTAAACCTAACCTTAACTCTAACCCTCACCCTAAACTTAAAAATACCCCTAACACTAACCATAACATGAACCCTAACCCTACCCCAACCCAAACCTAACTCTAACACTAAACCTCACCATAACACTAACCCTAATCCTAACCCTAACAGAAACCCTAAACCATTTACTAACCTTAAACTAACCATAACCCTATCCCTAACCCAAACCTAAACCTAACCCTAAAGCTAAACCTCACCTTGACACTAACCCTAAGCCTCACCGTAACTTTAATGCATAACCGAACACTAACCCTAACCCTAACACTGACACTAACCCTTAACCTAACTCTAATCTTAACCCAAGCACTAAACCTTACCTTAACCCTAACTGTAACAGTAACACTAACCCTAACCATAACCCTAACCCTAAAAACTAACATGACACCTAACCTTAACCATAGGTTTAGGGGTCGTATTAGTGTTAGAGTTAGTGTTATGACTAACCCTAAATCTAACTCTAACCTTAACCCAGACACTAAACCTAACCTTAATCCTAACTCTAACCATAACACTAACCCTAACCC
>NW_026007047.1:0-30471 GCF_001458135.2 Marmota marmota marmota
CACCAGGTACAGTACCTTGACTCCTGTTTCCTTGTGGAAATTGGTTCCTTTTAGCGTTTACCTGTGCACATGTCATGCACCGATTTGAGATACCTTGAAGCATCTCTCGATGTCTTGGTAGCCAGAAATAGGGTGAGATCAATTCTGACATCTTCTTGGGGGATAAATGCATGGATTGATGAAGATTAGTTAACCATTTTATCCCTAGTAGCTTAGGTATGCAGATTTTTTTTTATCTGGGAGGGTCCACCAGCCATGACAGTTTTGCTGGGCCCCCATTGAGGAGTATGAGTTTATTTCTTCTGTAGTGTATGATGGGGCCTCTTCCCAAAATTTAACTGGAAATTTTGGATAATTGGAGAGTTCTAAGACATCTTGGTATTTTGGCTCTCCAAGGGCTATTTCCCTGGCTGTTTGATCTGCCAGGTTGTTACCCTGGGTCTGAGGACTATCGTCTTTGTGGTGTCCAGGCTAGTGGATAATAGCCAATTTGTCTGGTAACAAAATTGCCTCCAGTAGTTCAAGAATTTCTTGTTTACTTTTGATGGTCTTGACATCTGAGGTTAGAAGTCCCCTTTGTTTATATATTTGTCCATGCACATGTGCCGTAGCAAAGGCATAACGGCTGTCTGTGTAGATATTCACCCGTTTTCCTTTTGCCCATCTCAATGCCTGTGTCACAGCAATGATTTCTTCTTTCTGGGCTGATGAGTACCTGGGCAGAGCCTGGGCCCAAATAACTTCTTTTTGACCTGTGACTAGAGCTGCCCCTGCATACCTTATTCCATCCCAGACATAGCTGCTGCTATTGGTGTAAAGGTCTGCGTCTCTGACGGTGAGAGGAATGTCAGTCAGGTCTAGTCGAGTACCTTGGATGACATCCAGCATCTCTGAACAGTCATAAATTGGCTCCTCTGGATTGCTGTCTGGCAGCAGAGTTGCTGGATTGATGGCCAGGGAATTACTGAAGGTTAATCTGTTTTTATCTAGGAGTAGAGCTTGATATTGAGTGAGGCTGGCATTTGACATCCAATGATTTGTGGCATCCCGTTAGGGTTAGTGATGGGGTTAAGGTTAGGCCTAGGGTTTGCATTAGGGTAAGGGTTATGGTTAGTATAATGGATAGGGTTAGAGCTAAGTTTAGGACTAGGTTTATGGTTAGGAATAAGTCTTGAATTACGGTTCAGGTTAGGGTTAAAACCAGGGTTAGACTTAGGGTTATGTTTAGCATAAGGGTTAGGTTTTGAGCTAGGGTTATGGGTAGTGTGATGGTTAGGTTTAGGGTTACTTCTAGGGATATGATTATAGTACTGATAGGGTTAAGGTTAGAATTAGGGCTAGGGACTCATTAGGGGTAGGGGTAGGTGTAGGGTAATGGATATGATTAGATGTAGATTTAGGGATATGTTTAACGTTAAATTGAGGTTTAGGCTTAGAATTTAAGGCTATAGTTATGTTTATGTTTATAGTAAGCGTTAGGGTTTGATCTAGGGTTAGGTCTATTGCAAGTGTGAGGTCTAAGGTTAGGTCTAGGGTTAGTTTTCCAGTTAGGTTTTGGTTTAGCATTATGCCTAATATTATCAATAAGGTTAGGGTTAGGTTTAGAGTAATGGGTAGGATTTCAGCAAGGTTTAGGGATAGGTTAAGGTTAGGATTAGGGTTAGGGTTAGTGTTAGATTGAGAGATAGGTGTAGGTTTATGTTTAGGGTGATGTTTAGGCTTTGAGCTAGGGTTAGGACTAAAGCGAGTGTTAGGTTAGGGTTAGGGCTAGGGTTAGGGTTAGTGTTATGCTTAAGGATTGGCTTAGGCCTAGGCATAGCTCTAGGTTTTGTGTTAAGTTTAGGCCTAGGGTTAGGGATATGGGTAATGTAAGAGCTAGGGTTATGGTTAGGGCTAGTTGTAGGGTTAGCGTTATGGCTAGGTGTAGTGTTAGGTTTAGATTTTCGGGTAGGGTCAGATTTAGAGACAGGTTTACTCTAAAGGCAGAGCCAATGTTTGGATTAGAGTTAGAATTCGGGTTACAGCCAGAATTATGACTAGGTTTAGGTTTAGAGGTAGGGTTAGTGTTTTAGTTAGGTTAAGGATTATTGTTAGGGCTAGGGCTATGTTTATGTTCATGTCTAGGGCTAGAGTTAAAGCTATATTTAGGATTTGGTTTAGGTCTAGGGCTAGTGTTAGGGTTTGGTCAAGTGTTAGGGTAAGTTTTAGACCTAGGGTTAGAGTTAGGGTGAGAATAAGGGTTAGGGTTAGTGTTATGGTTTAGGATAGGATTAGAGCTAAAATGAGGGTTATTGTTAGGATTATTAATAGGTTAGGGTTTTGGTTAGCCTCGGGATTAGGGATAGATCAAGGGTTACCCTTAGATTTAGGATTTTGCTTAAGGTAAGGGATTGATGTAGAGCTAGGGTTAGGGCAATGATTACAGTTAGAGTTAGGGTTAAGGCTAGATTTAGAGCTCGCATTAGGGCTAGTTTTGTGTTAGGGTTAGGGCTAGCGTTAGGCTAACAGCTAATGTAAGGACTTGGGGTACATTTAGTGTTAGTTTTAGGGTTAGGGGTAGGTGTAGGTTTAGTGCTAGGGTTAGGTTTAAGGTTAGGGTGATATTTAGAGCTAGTTTTCATGTAAGGATAGGAGTCAGGGTCAGGGTTAGTTTTAGGGTTAGGGTTAGAACTCATTATAGGGCTAGAATTACTTTTAGGTTTGGTTTAAGTGAGGGTGGTGTTTAGAGCTAGGATGAGTGTTAAGATATGAGTCAGGGTCAGGGTTAGTTTTTAGCTTAGGTTTAGGACTCGAATTAGAGCTAGGATTAGGTCTAAGTGTAGTGTTAAAATTTGGTTTAAGTTAAGGTTTAGGGTTTGGGCTATTGCTTGGTTTTGTTTTAGTCCTAGGGATAGGATTAGGACTAGTTTTAAGATTAGCATTAGGGTTAAGGCTAGTGTTAGTGTTAGGCTTAGACTTAGAGTTAGGGTTAGATTTGGAGTTAGGGTGAGATCTAGGGTTAGGGCTAGGACTAAGGATAGGGCAAAGTTTAGGGCTAGGTATAGGATTACAGTAAAGAATAGGGTTAGAACTAGGGATAGGGATAAAGCGAGAGTTAGAGTTACTCTTAGGGCTACGGTTAGGGTTAGAGTTAGAGATACGGCTAAATTAGGGCTAGGATTAGGGCTAGGATTAGTGTTTTGCTTAAACTTAGGGTTAGGGTTAGAATTAGAGTTAAGTTTAGGGTAAAAGATGGTGTTATAGCTAGGTTTAGAGGTTGGGTGAAGGTTTAAATTAGGGTTAGGGTTAGGGTTAAGGCTAGGGTTAGGGTTAGGGTTATAATTAAGGCTATGTTTAGGGCTAGGATTAGGGCTAGTGTTTGTTTAAATTTTAGGGCTAGGATTAGGGCTAGGGATAATTTCATGTCCAGAATATGGTTAAAGATAGTTTTAGGGTTAGGATTATGGCTATGTCGAGTGTAAGGGTTGGGTTTAGGTTTAGGATCAGGTTTAGAGCTAGGGGTTTTATTAGGGTCAAGGTCTGGGTTATGGTTTGGGATAGGTTAAGGTTTAAAGTTAGGGCTCAAATTAGTGCTAGGTTTAGGTTAAGGGTAATGAAAGGGTTATGTTTAGGGTTCAGTTTAATTTTGGGGTAATGGATGGGGTTAAGATTAGCGATAGGGTAAGGTTTAGGCCTAGGGTTAGCATTAGAATTAGGATTATGGTTATGGTAATGGACAGTTAGAGATTGGTTTAGAGCTATGGTTATGGTTATGATTAGGTCTAGGGTTAGCACTAGGGTTAGGGTCAGAGTCAGGGTCAGTGTTAGTTTTCCTGTTAGGATTAGGACTAGAATTAATGATAGGGTTAGGGCTAGGTGTAGGATTAGGGTTTGGTTTATGTTAAAGGTTAATGTTAGGGCTATGACTCAGTTTTATTTTAGAGCTAGGGGTAGTGTTAGGGCTAGTTTTAAGATTAGCATTAGGATTAGTACTACTGTTAGTATGAGATTTAGGCTTAAATTTAGTTTTAGTTTTAGAATTAGGTATAGATCTAGGGTTTGAGTTAGGGCTAAGGATAGGGCTAGGGTTAGGGCTAAATTTAGGGCTAGGTTTATGGTTATGGTAAAGTATATGGTTAGTACTAGGTATAGGGCTAGGGCAAGAGTTAGAGTTAGTCTGTGAGCTAGGGTTAGGGGGAGAGTTATAGTTAGTCCTTGGGGTAGTGTTAGTGTTAGCTCTAATGTTTAGAGTGAAGGTTAGTGTGAGGTTATGAGTCAGAGTTAGGTTTAGAGTAAGGGATAGGGCTAAATTGTGGCTGGGATTATGGCTAGAGTTAGTGTTTGGTTTAGCTCTAGGGTTAGGTCTAGGGTTAGTGTTGGGTTAGTGTTAGTTTTAGGTTAGGGTTAGATTTAGGTTTAGGGTAAGGGATGGGATTATAGCTAATTTAGGGCTAGGGTGAGGGTTAGGGTTAGGATTAGGGTTAGGTTTTTGATTAAGGTGAGGTTTATGGCTAAGATGTAACCTAAGGTTTGTGTTAGGGTTAGGGCCAGGATTAAAGTTAGGACTAATGTCAGGTCTAGGGTATTGTTAGGGATAGTTTTAGATTAATATTATGGCTTGGTCTATTGTAAAGGTTAGTTTTATTGTTAGGGTCAGGTTTAGAGCTAGGGTTTGTTTAGGATAAGGTTTAGGGTTAGGGCTTGAACTAGCTTTAGGGTTAAGGATAGGGAAACGATAGGGTTAAGTTTAGGGTTCAGATTAGGTGTAGGTTAATGAATAGGGTTAAGGTTAAAGATAGGATTTGGGTTTCACCCAGGGTTAACATAAGTGGTAGAGTTATCGTTATGGTGATGGATAGGGTTTGAGCTAGGAATACGGCTAGAGTTATGGTTAGCATTAGGCCTATGGTTAGGTTTAGGGTTAGGGTTAGGGCTAGGGTTATGGTTAGAGTTAGCTTTAGGGTTAGAGCTAGGGTAGGGCTTGGGTTAGGGATAGGTTTTTGGATAGGTTAGATCTATGGCTAATGTAAAAAATAGTATTAAGATTAGGGTTAGTTTTAGGGTTAATGATAGGGCTAGGTGTAGGTTTAGGGTTAGTTCTAGGGTTAGGGTGATGTTTTAGAGCTAGGGTTAGTGTTAGTGTCATTGTCAGTGTTCTGGTTAGGGTTATGGTTAGAATTAAAGCCAGAATTAGAACTAGGGTTAAGTCTAGGGGTAGGGTTCGTGTTTGGGTTAGTTTAATGTTTATTGTTAACGCTAGGTATAGGTTTTTATTTAGGTCTAGGACTACAGTTATGGCTAGATTTAGGATTAAGTTTAGGTCTAGGGCTAGGGTTAGGTTTAAATATAAGTTTACCGGTAGGGCTAATGTTAGGGTCAGTTTAGGGTTAGGTTCACGTTTAAACCTACAGTTAGTGTTAGGATCAGAATAAGGGTCAGTATTATGGTTAGGGTTTGGGTTATGGTTAGAGCTAAAATGAGCTCTAGAGTTAGGACTAGTAATAGGGTTAGGGTATGGGTTAGGCTAAGGAGTAGGATTAGGACTAGTGTTGGCATTAGGCTGAGAGTTTGGCTTAGGGTAAGGGATGGGGTTAGAGCTGGGGTTATGGCTAGGTTTAGGGTCAAAGTTAAGATTCAGTTTAGGGTTAAAGCTTGGGTTAGGGCTTGAATGAGCACTAGTTTTGTATTAGGGTTAGGGCTAGTGTTAGGGTTATGGTAAATGTAGGAACTAGGGTTACATTTAGGGTTAGTTTTTGGTTTAGGTTAAGGGCTAGGTCTAGTGTTAGGGTTAGGTTTAATGTTAGGGTAATGTTTTGAGGTAGGGTTAGTGTTAGGTTATGAGTCAGGGTCATGGTTCGGTTCAGGGTTAGGGTTAGGACTTAAATTAGGGCTAGGGTTAGGGCTAGGTGTAGGTTTAGGGTTTGATTTGGTTAAGGGTTAGGATTAGGGGTATGGCTCGGTTTTGTTAAAGGGCTAGGGCTAAGGTTAGGACTAATTTTAGGATTAGCATTGGGGTTAGGGCTGGTTTCAGGTTTAGACTTAGGCCTCAGTTTAGGATTAGATTTAAAGTTAGGTTTCAATGAAGGGTTAGTGTTAGGGATAAGGATAAGGCAAAGGTTATGACTAGCCCTAGGGCTAGGGTTAAGTTTACAGTAAGGGATAGGGTGAGAACTAGGCATAGGTCTGGCAGGGGAGTTATAGTTATTCTTAAATCTAGGTTTAGGGTTAGAAATAAGGCTAAATTAGGGCTAAGATTTGGCTAGGTTTAGGGTTAGTGTTAGGGTTAGGGCTAGAGTTAGGTTTAGTGCTAGGGCTAGGGCTAGGGTTAGAATTAGGGTAGGGTTTATGGTTAAAACTAGAGTTAGAGCTAGGGTGAGTGTTAGGTTTAGTGTTATGTCTAGGGTTCGAGTTGTGATTATAGTTATGGTTAGGGTTAGTGTTAGGGCTTGGGTTTTCATTAGGGTTAGGGTTAGGGTTAGTGTAATGGATTGGGTTAGATATAAGTTTAGGGTTAGGGTTTAGGTTAGGTTTAGGGTTAAACTAGGTTTATGGCTAGGTTTATGGTTTGGTTCATGGTAAAGGTTAGGGTTTGAGTTAGGGTTAAGGCTATGACAAGGGTTAGGTTTAGGGTTAGTTCGAGAGTTATGTTTATTAATAGGGTTGGGGAGAGGGTTAGGTTTAGAGTTAGGGTTATCATTAGAGTTAGTGTTAGTATTAGGATAATGGCTAGGTTTAGAGCTAGGGTTAAGGTTAGGATTAGGTCTAGGGTTTGGTTTATGTTTAGGGATAGGTCTACGGTTATTTTTAGGCTAAGGGTTAGGCTTTGAGATAGGGTTAAGAGTAAGGTGAGGGTTATGGTTAGGGCTATGTTTAGGATTATGGTTATGATTATGGTAGGTTTAGGCCTCAGATTAGGTTTTGTGTAAGGTTTAGGCCAAGGGTTAGGGCTATGGGAAATGTAAGATCTAGGGTTCTGATTAAGGGTAGTTTTAGGGTTAGGATTGTGGCTAGGCCTAGTGTTAGGTTTACTTTTTGGTTTAGGGTCAGGTTTAGAGCTAGGTTTAGTTTCAGGGTCAGTGAACAGGATACGGATAGTTTAGGGTTAGGTTATGGCTATGTCTAGTGAAAGGGTTACGTTTAGGGTAAGGTTCAGGTTTAGAGCTAGGGGTATTATTAGGGTTAGTGTCACGGTTAGCATTTGATTTAGGTTAAAGTTTAGGGTTAGAGTTTGAATTAGTGTTAGGTTAGGCTTAGGGTTAGGTTAATGGATAGGGTTAGGTTTAGGTTTCAGTTAAGGTTTAGGGTAATGGATGGGTTAGGTTTAGTGATAGGATTAGGGTTACCATTAGGGTTAGGGTTATGTTTAGTGTAATGGATAGGTTTAGAGCTCAGGTTAGGGCTAGGTTATTGTTTGGATTAAGTCTAAGATTAGGGTTAGGTTTAAGGATAGGGCTAGGGTTTGGTTTATGGTAAGTGTTAGGGTTAGGGTAAGTACTAGGGTTAGGGAAAGAATTAGTGTTTGAGCTAGAGTTAGGGCTATGGTGATGGTTAGGTTTATGTTAGGTCTAGAGTTATATTTATGGTTAGGGTTTGGTTTAGGTTTAGGATTATGGCTAGGGTTTTCATTAAGGTTAGGTTTAGGGTAATAGACAATGTTAGAGTTAGGGTTAGAGTTAGGGTTAGGTTATGGGTTAGGACTACTCTTAGGATTAAGTTTAGTGTAAGGCTTAATGTTAGAGCTAGGGTAACGTCTATGGTGAGGATTAGGTTTATGGTTAAGTCTAGGGTTACGTTTACAGTTAAGGTTAGGCTTAGTGTTAGGGATAGGGTTTTAATTAGGGTTAGGGAAAATGCTAGGGTAATGGATAGGGTTAGACTTAAAGTTCAGGATAAGACTAAGGTTAGCATTAGGGCTAGGATTAGGTTAGGTTTTAGGATAGGGCTAGGGTTATGTTTAGTGTATGAGTTTGGCTTTGAGCTCGGGTTAAGTCTAAGGCAAGGGTGAATGTTAGGGTTAGTTTTATAGCAAGGGTTAGGGTTAGGGTTAGGATTATGCTTAGGGCTAAGTTTAGGCCTAGAATTAAGACTAGGTTTCTGTGCTGGGTTTAGGGCTAGGGTTAGGTCTGTGTGTAAGAGCTAGGGTTATGATTAGGGCTAGTTTTAGGGTTAGGGTTGTGGCTAGGTCTAGTGTTAGGTCTACGTTTCATGCTAGGGTCAGGTTTAGAGCCAGATTTATTGTTAGGATCAGGGTTAGTGTTCAGGATAGGGTTAGGGTTAGGGTTAGAGCCAGAATTGGGTCTAGTTTTAGGTCTGGGGGTAGTGTAAGTGTTTTGCTTAGGTTAAGGGTTAATATTAGTGCTAGAAGTAGTTTTTTCTTTATGTCTAGGCATAGAATTATAGCTATATTAGGATTAACTTTGGGTCTAGGTCTAGCATTAGGCTTAGATATAGGTATAGGGTTACCGTTAGGGCTAGTGTTAAGGTTTGGTTTAGGGATAAGGTCAGGTTTAGACCTAGGTTTACTGTTAGGGTCAGAGTAATGGTCAGGGTTAGGGTTAGAGCTAGAATGAGGGCTAGGGTTAGGACTAGTAATAGGGTTAGATTTGAAGTTAGGCTAAGGTTTAGGTTTAGTACTAGGGTTAGCATTTGGATTAGGGTTTGGCTTAGGGTAAGGGAAAGGGTTAAGATTAGCGTTAAAGCTATGGTTAGGGCTTGGATTAGGGTAGGATTCGTGTTAGAGGTTGGGCTAGGGTAAGGAAAATGACTAATGTACATACTAGGGTTATGATTATGATTAGTTTTAGGGTTAGAGTCAATGCTACGTCTAGTTTTAGAGTTAATTTATGGTTAGGGTGATGTTTACAGCTAGGATTATTGTTAGGGTCAGCATCAGGGTCAGGGTTAGTTTTAGAGTTAGGTTTAGGTCTAGGTTAGTTTTAAGGTTTAGTTTAGGTTAAGAGTTAGGGTTAGGGCTATGGCTTGGTTTTGTTTTTTGGCTGGGCTAGGATTAGGACAAGTTTAAGATTTAGCATTATTGTGAGGAGTATGTTAGGGTTTGGCTTAGGCTTATGGTTACCGTTAAATTTAGAGTTAGATTTAGAGCTAGGCCTAAGGATCGAACTAAGGATTGGGGTAGGGCAAGAGATAGAATTAGTCTTAGGGCTAGGTTTAGGGTTAGGATAGACTAAATTTGGTCTAGGATTAGTGCTAGGCTTAGTGTTTATGTTAGGCCTTTAGTTAGGACGAGGGTTAGGGTTAGGTTTCGGGTTATGGTTAGTTTTAGGGTAATGGTAAGGTTTAGGGTAATGGATGGGGTTATAGCTAGGTTTAGGGCTAGGGTGAGGATTAGAATTAGGGTTAAAGCTCAGGTTATGGTTTGGGTTACAATTCAGGCTAGGTTCAGGGCTAGGATTAGGGCTAGGGATAATTTCAGGTGCAGCATTTCGGTTAAAGATAGTTTTAGGGTTAAGTTTATGGCTACGTCTAGTGTAAGGGTTAGGTTTAGTGTTAGGTCCAGCTTTAGACCTAAGTATTATTAGGGTCCGGGTCACTATTAGTGTTTAGGATATGTTAAGGTTTAAATTTAGGGCTCAAATTAGCATAAGGTTAGTATTAGGATAATGATAGTGTTATGTTTAGGTTTCAGGTTAGGTTTCGGGTAATGGATAGGGTTAGGAATAAGGATACGGTTAGGTTTAGGCATAGGGTTAGGGCAAGGGCTAAGGAAAGGGCTAGGGTTAGGCCTAGGGTTAGAGCTAGGATTAGGGTTCCAGTAAGGGATAGGGTTAGAACTAGTTTTATGGCTAGGGTGAGAGTTAAACTTAGTCTTAGTGTTGATTTAGAGTTAGAGTTAGAGATAGGGCTAAATTAGGGCTAAAATTAGGGCTAGGGTTAGTGTTAGCATTAGGCCTAGGCTTAGGGTTAGGGTTATGATTAAGACTATTTTTAGGGCTAGGATAAGGGCTAGGATTTGTGTTAGGGTTCGGGCTAAGATTATGTCTAGGTCTAACCTCAAGTCTAGGGTTATGTTTAGGGTTAGTTTTAGGGTTAGGTTTTTGGCTAGATCTAGTGTAATGGTTAGGTTTAGGGAAAGAGTCAAGTTTAGAGCTAGGGGAAATATTAGCATCAGGTCAGAGTTAGGGTATGGTTTAGTTTTGTGTTCAGGGTTAGGGCTCAAATTATCATTAGGGTTAGGTTTAGAGTATTGATAGGGTTATGTTTAGGGTTCTGGTTAGGTTTAAGTTAATTGATAGTGTTGGGGTTAGCAATAGGTTTAGGGTTAAGCCTAGGGTAAGCATTAGGGTAAGGGTTGTTTAAGGTAAAGGATACAGTTAGAGTTAAGTTTAGGGTTAGAGTTATGGTTAGGATTATGTCTTGATTAAGGTTAGGGTGAAGGTTAGAACTAGGGTTAGGGTTAAGGTTATGTTTAGGGTTAGGTTCTGAGCTATTGTTAGGTCTAGAGCAAGGGATAGGTTCAGAGTTAGATCTAGGGATAGGATTATGGTAGATTTTGGGTTAGGGTTAGGGTTAGGCCTAGGATTATCATTAGGGTTAGGGTTAGGGTAATGAATATGGTTAGATGTAGTTGTAGGGTTAGAGTTATATTTAGGTTTAGGGTTAGGGTTAGGGCCATGGTTATGTTTAGATTTATATTAAGGGTTAAGGTTTGAGCTATGGTTAGGGCTATAGCAAGTGTTAGGTTTAGGGTTAAATCTAGGGTTAGTTTTCTGTTTAGGGTTGGGGTTAAGGCTAGAGTTACCAATAGGGTTAGGGTTAGGTTTAGAATAATGGAGTGGTTTAGAGCTAGGGTTAGGGCTAGGCTTAAGGTTAGGATTAGGGTTAGGGTTAGGGCTAGATTTTGGGATAATTCTAGGCTTATGTTTACAGTATGAGTCAGGCTTTGAGCTAGGGTTAGGAATAAGGAGAGGTTTCAGTTAGGGTTAGGCCTAGGGTTAGGCATAGGATTAGCTCTAGGTTTTGTGTTAGATTTTGGTCTAGGGTTAGGGCTGTGGGTAATTTAAGATCTAGGGTTATAATTGGGGCTAGTTTAAGGGTTAGAGTTATGGCTAGGACTAGTTTTAGGTACAGATTTTTTGTTAGCATCAGGTTTAGAGGTAGGTTTACTATTGGCTAATGTAGGAATGTGGGTTATGATTAGGGTTAATTTTATGGTTAGTGTTTGATCTAGGACTAGTGTTCACATTATCTTTACGGTTAGTGTGATATTTAGAGCTAGGGTTTGTGTTAGGATATATGTTAGGTCAGGGTTCGTTTTAGGCCTGGGACTCGAATTAGAGCTAGGTGTTTATGGCTAGGTGTAGTGTTAGGATTTGGTTTAGTTTAACGTTTAGGGTTAGGGCAATGGCTTGGTTTTGTTTTAGGGCTAAGGCTAGGGTTAGGGCTAGTTTTAGAATTACCGAGAGTGTTAGGTCTAGTGGTAGGGTGAGGTTTAGGTTTAGGGTTAGGGATAGGTTTAGGGTTATGTTTAGATCTAGGGTTAGTTCTAGGGCTAGGGTTAGATCTAAGGTTAGAGCTTGTGCTAGTGTTATGGTAACAAATAGGGTTAGAACTAGAAATAGGGCTAAGGCAAGAGTTAGAGTTAGTCTTAGGTCTAGGTTTAGGTTAAGGCTTGAATTCGCATTAGGGTTAGGGTTAGGGTTAGGATAATGGGTAGGGTTAGGTTTAGGGTACATGTGAGGTTTAGAGTAATGGTTTAGGTTTAGTGTTAGTGATAGGGTTAGCATTAGGCCAAGGGTTAGTATTTGGGTTAGGCTTATCTTTAGGGCAATGGATAGGATTAGAGCTAATTTAGGGCTAGTGTTATGGTTAGGATTAGGGCTTGGGTTAGGGTTAGGTTTAGGTTTAGGGTAAGTGTTAGTGTTTGAGCTAGGGCTATGGCTAGGGCGAGTGTTAGGCTTAGAGTGAGGGCTAGGGTTAGGGTTAGCGCTAGAATTATGTTTAGGTAAGGGTTAGAGTTTGAGCTAGGGTTAGGGCTAGGGCAAGAGTTAGGATTAGGTCTAGTGTTGTGGTTAGTGTTGTGATTGGTGCTAGGTTTAGGGCTAGGATAGGGCTAGGATTTGTGTGAGGTTTATGGCTAGCATTAGGGCTATGGGTAATTAAGCTAGGGTTAAGTTTTGGTTAGATTTAGGGTTAGGGTTATGGATAAGTCTAGTGTTAGGTTTAGGTTTTGGGTTAGGATAAGTTTTAGGGCTAGGGTTTGTGTTAGGATAAGGGTCATTGTTTAGATTAGGGTTCGAGTTAGGGTTAGGGCCAGAATTAAGACTAGTGTTGGGTCTAGGTATAGGGTTAGTCTTTGTGTTAAATTAAGGATTATTGTTAGGCCTAGTGCTCAGGTTTTTTTAGGGCTCGGGACAGATTTATGACTCAATTTAGGATTAGGTTTGGTCTAGTGCTAGTGTTACTGTTGGGTAGGGGTTGGGGTAGGTTGGTTTTAGGATTAGGGTCAGGTTTTGACCTAGGGTTAGTGTAAGGGTAAGAATAAGGGTCAGGTTTAGGGTTAAGGTTTGGGTTTGGGGTAGAGCTAGAATGTGGGCTAGGGTTAGGACTAGTAATAGAGTTAGGGTTTGCGGTAGGCTAAGGATTAGTGTTAGAACTAGGTTAGCATTAGGGTGAGGGTTTGGCTTAGGGTAAGGATAGGGCTAGAGCTAGAGTTATGGTTAGGGTTAATTAGGGTTAGTGCTAGGGTTAGGGTTAGGTTTAGGTTTAAACTGAGGATTAGGGCTCAGATTAGGGATAGGATTTTTGTTAGCATTATGGCTGTGGCTAAGGTACTAACTAGGATTCCAATTAGAGCTAGTTTTAGAGTTAGCTTAGTTTGAAGTTTAGAGCTAGAGTTAGTATTAGGGTCCAAGTCAGAATGAGGGTTATTTCTAGGGTTAGGGTAAGGACTCAAAATAGGGCTACGTTTAGGGCTAGCTGTAGTGTTAGGGTTTGGTTTAGGTTAAGAGTTGGTGTCCAGGTTGTGGTTCAGTTTTTTTTAGGGCTAGGGTAGTGTTAGGGCTAGTTTTCCAATTATCATTAGGGTTAGGGTTAATGTTAGGGTGAGGTTTAGACTTAAGTTTAGGGTTAGATCCAGGTTTAGGGCTACGGCAAAGATTAGGGCTACCGTTGGGGCTAGAAATAGGGCTAAGGTATGGGTTATGGTAAGGGATAGGTTTATAACTAGGGATAGGTCTTGGGCAAGAGTTAGAGTTAGTCTTAAGCCTAGGGATAACGTTAGGTTTAGAGCAAGGGATAAATTAGGGAAGGTTAGCACTAAGGCTAGTGTTAGTTTTAGGCCTAGAGTTAGGGTTAGAGTAAGGTATGATGTTACAGCTAGGTTTAGGGCTAGGGCAAGGGATAAAATAGTGTTAAGGCTAGGGTTAAGGTTAGGTTTAGGATTAAGGCTAGGAAAGGGCTAGGATTAGGGCTAGGGTTTGTGTTAGGGCTAGAGCTAAAGATAGGTATAGTGTTATGGTTATGGATAGTTGTAGGGTTAGGTTTATGGCCAGGTCTATTGTAAGGGTTAGGTTGAGGATTAGAGTCAAGTTTACAGCTGGCGTATTATTAGGATCAGAGTCAGGGTTAGGGTATGGGTTAGGTTAAAGTTTAGGGTTAGGGCTCATATTAGCATTAGGGTTAGACTTAGGGTTAGGATAATTGATATGGTTAGGTTTAGGGTTCAGGTTAGTTCAAGAGTAATGGACAGCATTAGGGTTAGGGATACGTTAGAATTAGGACTAGGGATAGAATTCGGTTAGATTTACGGTTATAATAATGGACAGGATTAGAGCTACATTTAGGGCTAGGGTTATGTTTAGGATAGGGCTATGGTTAGGGTTAAGCCTAGGATTAGAATTCAGTTAGGGATATGGTTAGGCTAATGTATTGTATATAGCTAGGTTTAGGGCTAGGGTTATGGTTAGGATTAGGGCTATGCTTTGGGTTAGGTTTCGGGTCAGGAAAAGGTTTAGGTTTAGGGTTAGGTTTATGTTACTGATAGGGATACTGTTAGGTTTAGGGTTAGGGTTAAAGCTAGGGTTCGGACTCGGATTAGGGCTTGATTTTTAGTTAGTTTAGGGCTAGGGTATGTCTAAGGATAATGTATGAACTAGGGTTACGATTAGGGCAGTTTTAGGGTTAGCATTAGGTCTAGGTCTAGTGTTAGGGTTAGGTTTAGTTTCAGTGTGATTATTAGAGATAGAATTATTGTTAGGATTATAGTCAGGATCAATGTTACTTTTAGGTTTAGGGATAAGACTCATTTTAGGGCTAGGGTTAAGGCTAGGTGTAGGGTTAGGTTTTGTTTTAAGGTTAGGGTAAGAATTAGGGATAGGGCTAATGTCAGGTCTAGGGTTATGGTTAGGTTAGGGTTAGGTGTTAGGACTATGGCTCAGTTTTGTTTTAGTGCTAGGGCTAAGGTTAGGGCTAGTTTTAGGATAATGATATAGTTAGGGCTAATGGTAGGGTGAGGTTTAGACTTATATTTATTGTTATTGTTGGATCTAGGTTTAGGCCTAGGGCTAGGGTTAGGGCTAACATGAGGGCTAGTGTTAGGTTTACGGTAATGGATATGGTTAGAACTAGAAATAGGGCTAGGGCGAGAGCTAGAGTTAGTCTTAGGGCTAAGGTTAGTGGTATGTTTAAGATTAGCACTAAATCAGGGCTAGGATTAGCGCTAGGGTTAGTGTTATTGTTAGGCATAGGGTTAGGGTTATGGTTAGTGTTAGTGTTAGTGTCAGGGTTAGGGTTATGTTTAGGGGAAGGGATGGGGTTATAGCCTGGTTAATGGCTAGGGCAAGGGTTAGAATGTGGGTTAGGGCTAGGGTTAGGGTTTGGCTTAGGATTAAGGCTAGGTTTAGGGCTAGGAATAAGGTTTGTGTTTGGGCTAGGGCAAGGATTAAGGCTAGGGCTAATGTCAGGTCTAGGGTTACAGTTAAGGATAGTTTTAGGATTAGTTCATGGCTATGTCTAGTGTAAGGATTAGGTTTAGGGTAAGGGTAAGGTATATAGCTAGGCGTATTATTAGGGTCAGGGTCCGAGTAGGGTTTGGTTAAGGTTAAGGTATAGGGTTAAGGCTTGACTTAGCATTAGGGTTAGGGTTAGGGTTAGGGTTAGGTTTAGGGTTAGGGTAATGAATAGGGTTAGGTTTAGTGTTCAGGTGAGGTTTAGAGTAATGGATAGGGTGAATGTTAGCAACAGGGTTAGCATTAGGCCTAGGGTTAGAATTTGGTTTAGGCTTATGTTAAGGTTAATGGATAGGATTAGAGATAAGGTTAGGACTAGGGTTAATGTTAGGATTAAGGCTAGGGTTAGGGTTAGGTTTAGGTTTAGGGTAAGTGTTAGCATTTGAGCTATGGTTAGGGCTAGGGCGAGTGTTAGGTTTAGAGTCAGAACTAGGGTTATGGTTAAGGTGAGGGTTATGTTAGGGTAAGGGTTAGAGTTTCAGCTAGGTTTAGGTGTAGGGTGAGGGTTAGGGTTAGGGTTAGGTCTAGGGTTACTGTTAGGATTACCATTAGTGCTAGTCTTAGGGCTAGAATAAGGGCTAGGTTTTGTGTGATGTTTATGTCTAGCATTAGGGCTATGGGTAATGTAAGAGCTAGTTTTAGGGTTAGGGTTATGGGTAAGTCTAGTGTTAGGGTTAGGTTTTGGGTTAGGATAAGGTTTAGAGCTACATTTTCTGTTAGGTTAAGGGTAAGTGTTAGGGTTAGATTTAGGGTTAGGGCCAAAATTAGGACTAGTGTTGGGTCTAGGGATAGGGTTAGTCTTTGCGTTAGGTTAAGGGTTATTGTGAGGGCTAGTGCCAGGGTTTTGTTTAGGGCTTGGGCTAGATTTATGACTCAATTTAGGACTAGGTTTGGTCTAATGCTAGTGTTACTGTGATGTTTACGTATAGGTTCACTGGTAGGGGTAGGGGTAGGTTTTGGTGTAGTGTTAGTGTTTGGTTGTGCACTAGGGTTAGTGTTAGGGACAGAATAATGGTCAGGGTTTGTTACAGTTTGGGATAGGCTTAGAGCTAGAATGAGAGCTAAGATTATGACTAGTAATAGAGTTAGGGTTTGGTGTAGGCTAAGGATTAGGATTAGGACTAGGGTAGCATTAGGGTGAGGGTTTGGCTTAGGGTAAAGGATAGGGTTAGAGATAGAATTAGGGTTAGGGTTAGGGGTAGGGTTAATAATAGGGTTAAGTCTCTGATAAAGGCTGGGATTTTTGTTAGCATTAGGGGTGTCACACACAACTTGTGAATGTTGAAACAGCAGGAGCCATTTATTATGGGACAGCAGAAGTATACATACCTAACTAATTACACCCAGCTTAACTTAATTACCATCATCTAGATACAGCAGTCAGTAATTAAGAAATCCTCATCATCTTAATGGCTTGCTGGCGTTGCTTCACAAACCACTCTTCCTGGCAAAGTGCCAGGCGCAATCTTGAGTTGGTTGTGGCCCTCAACACAGTATCAAAAGAATTTGAACAAAAGTAACCAACCCTAACACTAACTCTAACCCTAGCTCTAATCCTAACCTGTTTAGAGAATTATTAATCATAGAAGTCCCAAACTTGGGGAGCCGAGTGGGGCAAGCAAACAGATGAATCCTGTGCAGTATGAAAGAAATCTGACCCAATATTTGGTGTGGTAGTTATTTTGCCCAGCCAGACTGCGGCAATACTCTATAGGATTCATCCTTGACCTAGCCTTAGTAGGCTGTCCAAGTTTGGGTCTTCAAGGTTAAATTGTTCACTGTCAGAAATAGTTTGAATTTTTATCTTTTACTTCATTATAGCCTATAGGTGTGAATGGAAATGAAGCTGGAATTCAAACAGGGTTAATGCTAGCTGCTTGAAACTTCACAAACTCAATCAGTTCTCTGTGGGGACTCTCTGGTTTCTTTTTTTAAGTGTTGCCCAAAGCTGAAGCATGCAAAAGCAACTTTATCCGGGAGCCCTTAGGAGAAAACAGGGAAATATGCATGTACTGAAATACCTCTCACAATTATTTGATCAAATTTCTTTGGTACTGTGCAAGATTCATCTGTTAGCTTGCCCCATTAGGCTCACCAGATTTAGGACTTCTAGGATCAATGGTTTTCTAAAATGGTTAGGATTTGTTTTAAGATTAGGGTTAGGGATAGAGTTAGCTAGTGTTAGGGTTAGAGCTTGTTTTGTTCAAATTTCTTTGGTACTGGGAAGAATTCATCTTTTACCTTACTATGCTCCCCAGATTTAGGCCTTCTTGGTTCAATGGTTTGCTGTCAGTAATAGTTTGTATTTTAAGGATTCACTTCATTATAGCCTATAGGTGTTAAAGCATATCAAGCTGGAAATCAAACAGGGTTGGTGCTAGCTGCATGAAAATTCACACACACAATCAGTTCTTTGGGGGCACTCTCTAGTTTCTTTCTTTTGAATGTAGCCCAAAGGTGAACCATGCAAAAACAACTTATCCTAGAGCCCTTTAGGAGGAAAAACAAAAATATGCATGTACTTAAATAACTCCCCCAATGATTGGGTCAGATTCCTTTGATACTGCACAGGATCCTTTCATTAGCTTACACACTAGGCTCCCCACATTTGGGACTTTTTGAATCAATGGTTCTCCAAACAGGTTAGGGTTAGGGTTGGTGTTAGGGCTAGGTTTAGAGCTAGTGTTAGGGTTAGAGTTAGTTTTTTTTCAAGTGTCTCTGATACTTGGCAGGATTAATTATTTACCTAGCCTTTACTATGCTACCCAGGTCTGGGTCTTCTTGGTTCAACAGTTTGTGATCAGCAACAGTTTATATTTGGAGGTTTCACTTCATTATGGCCTATAGGTGTGAATGGAAATTGAGCTGGAAATAAAAGAGGGTTGGTGCTAGCTTCTTGAAAATTTACACACTCGATCAGTTCTCTGTGGGCCCTCTCTGGTTTCTTTCTTTTGAATGTAGGCCAAAGCTGAAGCATGCAAAAGAATCTTTATCTGATAGCCCTTTAGGACAAAACAGGGAAATATGCATGTACTAATTTCCTCCCCCAATTATTGGGTGAGATTTCTTTGATACTGCACAGGATTCATCTGTTAGCTTGCCCTGTCAGGCTCCCAAGTTTGGTACTACTAGGATCAATGTTTCTCTAAACAGGTTAGGGTTAGTGTTAGTGTTAGGATTAGGATTAGATCTAGTGTTAGGGTTAAATATAGTTTTGTTCAAATTTCTTTGATACTGGAGGATTTACATTTTACCTAGCCTTATTATCCTCCCCAGGTTTGGGCCTTCTAGGTTCAATGGTTCTATGTTAGGTACAGTTTGCAATTTAAGGTTTCACTTTATTTTTCCCTATATCGATAAATGGAAATGGAGCTGGAAATCAAATAAGGTTGGTGCTAGCTGCTTGAAATTTCACACTCAATCCGTGCTCTGTTGGCCCTGTCTTTTTTCTTCCTGGTGAAAGTATCCCTAAGCTCAATCATGCAAAAACTCTTTATCCAATAGCCCTTGATGAGAAAATAGGAAAATATGCATGTACTGAAATTCCTCCCCCAATTATTGGGTCAGTTTTCTTTGAAACTGCATAGGAATCATCTGTTCAATTGCCCCACTATGCTCCCCTGGTTTGGGCCTTCCTGGTTCAATGGTACACTGTCAGGAACAGTTTGGATTTTAAGTAACACTTCATTGTGGCATATAGGTTTGAATAGAAGTTGAGCTGGAAATCAAACAGAGATGGTACTAGCTGCTTGAAACTTCACACAGTGAATCAGTTCTCTGTGGGCAATGTCTGGTTTCTTTCTTTTGAAAGTAGCACAAAGCTGAAGCATGCAAAAGCAACTTTATCATTGAGCCCTTTAAAAGAAAAGATAAAATATGCATGTACTGAAATACCTCCCCCAATGATTGGGTCAGATTTCTTTGATACTGCAGAGGATCCATCTGTTAGCTCTCCTCACTAGGCTCCTCATGTTGGAAACATCTTGGATCAATGGTTCTCTAGACAGGTTAGGATTCTGTTTGGGTTAGGGTTAGGACTAGGATTAGAGCTAGTGTTAGGTTTCGAGTTAGTTTTGTTCAAATTTATTTGATCCTGGTCAGGATCAATCTTTTACATAGCCTTATTATCCTCCCTGGGTTTGGGCCTTCTTGGTTCAACAGTTTGCTGTTGGGAACAGTTTTATTTGAAGATTTCACTTCATTGTGGCCTATATATGTGAATGGAATTTGAGCTGTAAATTAAATAAAGTTGCTGCTAGCTGCTTGAAACTTCATACACTCAATCGGTTCTCTGTGGGCACTCTCTTGTTTTCTTCCTGGTGACAGTAGCCCTGAGCTGAATCATGCAAAAACTATTTTATCTGAGATCCATTTAGGAGAAAACAGGGAAGTATGAATGTACTGAAATACCTCCCCCATTTATTGAGTCAGATTTTTTGATATTGCACAAGATTCATCTATTTGCTTTCCCCACTAGGCTCCTCAAGTTTGGTACTTCTAGGATCAATGGTTTCCTAAACCAGTTAGTGTTAGGGTTAGGGATACGGTTAGATCTAGTTTTAGGGTTAGAGATAGTTTTGTGCAAATTTCTTTGATACTGGGCAGGATTCACCTTTTGCCTAGCCTTATTATGCACCCTAGATTTGGGACTTCTAATTTCAATGGTTCCCTGTCAGGAACAGTTTGAATTTTAAGGTTTCACTTCATTTTACCATATAAAAATAAAAAGAAATGGAGCTGGAAATCAACCAGGGTTGGTGCTAGCTGCTTGAAAATGCACACACTCAATCAATTCTCTGTGGGCACTCACTGGTTTCTTTCTTTTGAAAGTAGCCCTAAGCTAAAACATGCAAAAACAACTTTATGTGAGATCCCCTTAAGAGAAAACAAAGAATCATGAATGTACTGAAATACTTCCCCCAATTATTGGGTCAGATTTCTTTGATACTGCACAAACTTCATCTGTTAGCTTGCCACACTAGGCTCCCCAAGTTTGCAAATTCTAGGATCAATGGTTCTCTAAACAGGTTAGGGTTAGGTTTAGTGTTAATGTTAGGGTTAGAGTTAGGGTTAGGGTTATATCTAGGGTTAGGGTTAGAGTTATTTTTGTTCAAATGTCTTTGATACTGGGCAGGATTTATCTTTTACCTAACCTTCCTATGCTCCCTAGGTTTTGGCCTTCTCGGTTCAAGGGTTCACTCACAGGAACAGTTTATATTTGAAGGTTTCACTTCATTATGGCCTATGGGAATGAATGAAAATCGAGCTGGAAATCAAACAGGGTTGGTGCTAGCGGCTTGAAACTTCACAACCTCAATCTGTTCTCTGTGTGCACTCTCTGGTTTATTTCTTTTGAATGTAGCCTGAAGCTGAAGCATGAAAAGCAACTTTATCTGAGAGCCCTTTAGGAGAAAAGAGAAAAATATGCATTTATAGAAATACCTCCCCCAAAGATTGGGTCAGATTTCTTTGATAATGCCCAGAGTTCAACTGTTAGATTGCCCCACTATGGTCCCAAATTTTGGGACATCTGGGATCAGTGGATCTCTAAGCAGGTAAAGGTTGGTGTTAGGTTTAGGAGTAGTGTTACATTTAGGGTTAGAGCTAGTGTTAGGGTTAGAGTTACTTTTGTTCAAATTTCTTTGATACTGCACAGGGTTCATCTTTTACCTAGCCTTACTAGGATCTCCAGTTTTTGGCCTTCTTACTTCTAGGGCTCAGTCTCAGGAACAGTTTGTATTTTAAGGTTTCACTTCATTATGGACTATAGGTGTGAATGGAAATCAAGCTGGAAAACCAAAAGTGTTGGTCATAGCTGCGTGAAACTTCACACACTCAATCAGTTCTCTGTAGGCACTCTATTGTTTCTTCCTGGTGAAAGCAGGCCTAAGCTGAAGCATGCAAAAATAACTTTATCCAAGAGCCCTTTAGGAGAAAAGAGAAAAGAATGCATGTACTGAAATACTTTCCTCAATTATTGGATCAGATTTCTTTATTAGTCCCAGGATTCAACTGTTAGCTGGCCCCACTGGACTTCCCAAGTTTGGGACTTCTAAGATTAATTGTTCTCTAAACAGGATAGTGTTAGTTTTAGGCTTAGGGCTAGGTTTCGAGACATTGTTAGGGTTAGAGTTAGTTTTGTTCAAATTTCTTTGATATTGGGCAGGATTTACCTTCTACCTAGCTTTACTCTGATCCCAAGGTTTGGGCCTCCTCAGTTCAGTGGTTCACTATCAGAAACAGTTTGTACTTTAAGATTTTACTTCATTAAGGCCTATAGATGTGAATGGAAATCAAGCTGGAAATCAAACATTTTTGGTGTTAGCTGCTTGAAAATTCACATAGCCAATCAGTTCTCTATGAACACTCTCTTGTTTCTTCCTGGTGAAAGTAGCCCTAAGCTGAAGCATGTAAAAACAACTTTATCAGAGAGCCCTTTAGGATAAAACAGGGCAGTATGCATGTACTGAAAACCTCCCCCCAATTATTAGGTCAGATTTATTTGGTACTGCACAGGATTCATCTGTTTGCTTTCTCCACGAGTCTCCCCAAGTTTGGGACTTCTAGGATCAACAGTTCTCTAAACAGGTGAGGTTTAGTTTAGGGTGAGGGCTAGGGCTAGTGTTAGAGCTAGTGTTAAGGTTAGAGTTAGTTTTCTTCAATTTTTTTTTTTTCTGATGAGAAAACTGGCTGTAAACCCACCTCAGGTCATTATCCTGTAGTTCAGGTTATTTTTCGAATGCATACAATTGTTATAGTGTTTGAGTGGGGTGAGCCCATTAATAATACACAAGCAAAATAGCATTAAATAGCCAATCATCTTATGCCTAATGTAACCAGACTATGAGGATGTTCTAAATATTGCTATCATCAGGAAGGGTCTTTTTCTTTAGGGGAGGCGTTTTCTAAGTTAGAAGTTTCATGTCAAAGCTCCTGGCTATCAGTTTCCTGGCCTGGCAGCTTGGCAATGCTAACCACAAGTGCTAAGGATGTGGTTTCACTAATGGCTCACTAGAGCAGAGCATCCCATCCTGCAGGCGTTTCTATCAGGCCTGAACAAGTGTAGATTCTTCAAGCACTCTGAACTGCTCATAGCTGCTAGCTTTAAACTGAAAGTTATTCCAACATTTTCTCCATTTTTATTAAAATTGGTGCTGAATGAGAACCATGATGAGAGAAGAAAGGAAGAGGGAAAATCATAGAAAAAAGGGAAAAAAAAAACAAGAAAGAGAAAAGGGGAAAGATCAAGTCATAGCCCATTCCTGTAGTTGAAGTTGATTCCTGCTGTGGTTAGAGGGCAGCTGATGCTGACTAGGTCTTTATCTGTCGCTTGGGTCCTGATCTGAGCTCGATATGGGCAGCAAAGCAGCCACAGGGTCAGGGGACCTCTTTCAGAAGTGATGAAAACGTAGGCCTTTGAAAAGGTGGGTGATGAGGTTCTGTGCCTTACCTTTGTTGTTCCACAAGTTTTCTCCTGATGTCCCATCTGAGACTGTGCCTGTCTTAGGTTGTTTCTCTTTTGAGGAATCTTACCCGTCTTTGACTAACCAGCCAAACTCTGGGGCCAAACAGGGTGATGTAGAGTGTGCAATGCATTGCCACCAAGAGGGTTCACTGTCTCCTAGATAGATGATGCCCTTGTGGCCTCCATGCCAGCATTTACCTTAGCATCAGGAAATTCAGGTTTCTTTTTGGTGGAGGGCCAAGCTCACAGCACTGGGCTGGTGAGGCTGCATTCAGGGAGGAAGGAAAAAGAACATAGACAGACAGACAGTAATATAGTAACTGAGCTGAGAGAGACAGATAGATGAAGAGGAGAGCAGTGTTAAGACTCAGGGCATGATCCCTCATAGAAAACTGGCCCTTAGTTTGTACTACTTAGATTCTATCCATATCTAGCATCCATACAGATGCTGAGGAATCATTATTTTCATTGTGACTTTCCTTATATGCATGAACTGACATAACTTGATTTTTTTCTACTTTGTTGAGCCTTTTTTTTGGGGGAAACATCTTAAAAGAACATATATTAAATCAAGAAAAACTGCCCAAACCAGCGAGGATCCAATTAGTAGGGTCAATTAAAGCTGAGAATTTATCCCATAGTCACAGTAAGATTTAGGGGTTAAGAATTAGCTCTTCTCTGGTTTCATTTAGGCTGAGGATATTAGCATGCAGCATCATAGTGAAATTTCTAAAAGTTGTATCCCAAGGTCCCTTAAGTCTATTTTTTAGTTCAAGCTGAGCTTCTGTTGCATTTCTTACAGAGATAGGGGTTTGACAAACATACAGAAATTCAATTGAAGCATATCAATTTTCTCATCAATAAGGCCAATCTGTTGTGTAACCTTAAGATACTTCTTTGCAAGTGCGCGTTTAGTCACTCCTGGGTGGGCAGGGCTTAAGTTGAGTACTGCACTACCTGATTAATGGTTGCAGCATTTGCTGTGTACTGGGTCAAAGCTACACCAACAGTGGTAGCTGCTGTGACTGCAGTGAGGGAGGAAGCTATAATGGCAGCAATAGTCCCAAAATCTTGCCTCACATGGGAAGGGAAATATCTTCTGTAAAATGAACCTCTTGAATGGAGGAGTCATCCTCTATTGGGAACCATAAGATAGGGGTGTGTTCTCATTAGCACTACTGTCTTAACAGAAGAATTCCAATAATTGGTTAACTCACATTGGGAAACATCACAATTAAGATGACCATTTTTTGTGATTTTGAGTGGAAGTTACAAAGAAAAAAGGTGGCTCAACACATACATGGCCTTTAATAGCACATTTAGCTGAGGGTATTGAAAAGAACCATTAAACCAAATGGCATCCATGGTGACAATAGGACTAATATCTATACATTTGTAAGCACCACATAACAATTGTTTGCCTAATTACAAAAAGTCTCCTGACTCTCTTTCTTTTGTATTTTGAGCATTTGTCATCCAATCTGTATGATATTTAAATATTAGTATATTTGTTTCTGTTAAAAATCCCATTCTCCATCCAAATTTTTATAGCGTCTGGAACAAATAAAAAGCTCATCAGAAATGAAATAGGGTCTAGAGAGGGAGAGACAATCTCTGCAAGATATAGCTCTTAGAGATTACCTTCATTGATATCCTTAATTTTTTTCCATGGACATCTCTGCAGAAAGGGTTGGGACTAATAATGTGAGTCTCTAGCATGAGGTGGCATAGTTATGCCACTTGGCAGATCACTAACAGAGACTACTTTTGCTTTTCCTTCTAAGGAAAGTGGCTGAAAATCTATAATGCCTCCTACCCCTGGCTCCCAAAGAATATTATTGTGAAAGCAAATTGTAGATTGACACAATCTCTGTGCCTTAGACACATTCCTTAATATAGTAAAGGCCCATGAATGATCAAGTGAGAGTGACATATTCCAAGGGTGCCTTGCTATTGGATAAGATGTAAATGGGCATCTTGAGGAAATATTAGTAGCAATCAAGAAAGACAATACAGTTCACGTAAACCAACAGGTAAAAGAATCCCGGGAGATGGAGCCCATACCCACCAAGCAGTACTGTGGGCTGAATGACAATATGATGCACAATAGCATAAATGGGGTCCTTCTCTGCATTGATGCAAAAGAAGGGGAAAGTCCAATTAAAACCCCAACAACAGCATAAGTTGTTTCAAATAGGTTGGGTGTGGTCCTTCTGGTTAGGTGCAGGAGAGTGATGAGGGCAGCAGTTGCAACTGTGGTTTTGAGGACCACAAGGCTTATGATGACATTGATCCAGGGGGCTCTTATTGTCCTCCTGAGTTTTGTCCCTGGGATGCATTCTGAAATATTTGAGAGAGAAGTATATACAACATCTTGATCATGATTAATTGATCCTGAATGGCTCTTAGGGTTTTTTTAACTGAGTTGCATGAGAATTTTGCTCACTAGATGGTGATAGAGGCTCTCTACTAGAGGAGAACTGTCATGCAGACAGGTGCTTGTGAGTGATAGCTATCTGCAAAGCATATTTTCCCTCATGGGATATACATTGAAGTGTGTCCATTTGCTTGGACAGGCCAGCATAGGGCCTTGAGTTATCAGGCTGTTAGGCAGAGGCCTTTCTTCCTCCATCCTTACCTGTAGTGCACTTACCTCTGAGTTGCAGGTTATAATTGCACATGTAAGCAAGAAGAGAGTACCAGGGTTCTGTCTCCGTCAAGTGACATGGTCTGAGCTTGATCTTATAGGGCTTTGATATCAACCCAGCTTATCTTGTGAGCCCTCCAGTGGGAAGGTAGTGATTAACTCTTCCTCTACATTTGCCTCAGTTTCTGAGGCCAGTGGCTGGTCTGACATTTCTTGCTGGTACCCAAATGGGGTGAGGTTCCTGTTAACATATCTGAACCTTCCACCCATAGTTAAGAGAAGCCCCAGACCATCCCTTGCATTTGTTATGGGATACTTTCATGAGACCATACGTATATAGGAAGACCCCAAGAGGGGGGTGCCAATGCTTATACACTGCTATTTTCATAGAAAATTTTGAAATCAAAAGAAAATTTAAATCAGATAAGATACTTTTCAAGTCATTATGAGGGGAGTTGTTATAGTTTCTTATGTGTTCTTACAATAATTCCTTGACTCTAAGGGCTATAGGGAATCCCAGTTAAATAATGTATTTGCCAACCATTGCAAATTGCTTGAAATGTCTTGTTAGTATAGATTGGCCCTTATTCAATTTTAATAAACATGGGAATATCCATAATTTTAAGACATTTAAGTACATGGGAGATGATTTTTTTTAAATTTAGGGCAGGATGTCTTGGGGCCAGGGAGGCTGCCATTCTTAAGACAGTAATGCTCAATGCAGCCTGGCTGATTACAGCCCTATCAAATGGGATCAAATCTTGGTTAAGAAGGCCCATCATTTTTTTAAACTGATAGTTTGTTAAGGGCAGCTGTTAATGCCTGAATGGGCCTTGAAGAGGGGGCTATTTCCTTTGCAGCAGAGATCCATTTCGAAAGGGATTGGCTGTGTACTGGGGCAATTGCAGCCCTAGTTCCTGCGGTTGCTCCTTCCCATGTCAAGTGTTTAACTAATGAGCCTTAATTAGGGACAGGTTGAATGAGCTTCCCGAGTGCCTGGATTACTCTAGATAAGAAGTCAGGAAACCATACATGGGGGCCTTGGATTATTTTTCTTAACAATTCCTCATATATATTTTTAAGGGTTCTTAAAGCAATGTCTTTGACTTTTAAAGATGCCTAATATAGGAACCTAAGATGTTGACATGGAGGGCCTTCACTAAGACAAACAAAAGGTGTGTTTAGGGTCCAATGTCTTGTGCTTACTGGGGGAATCCTTGACTTGTTAGACCAAGGCCATATGCCAACACAGTGTCTCTGGAGCAGAGTTCCCCTTAACAGAGAAAACCAAGGTTCCAACTTCTTGGAGGGCCAGTCCCTTATTTGAATTTGCTGGGTGAACCAGGGGCAAGGAGGGGTCATAAAGTGACACCAGTCCTTATGACAATGTGTGCCTCAACTCGGGACACCAATGGTATGACAAAGACAAGGAAAGGGAGTAGAAGAGGGGGTTCCTTGTTCACCTTCAAGGAACCAACAGTACACAGAACATAAATGGGGTGTACTACACAAAATCCTACCTAAAACCTTACCTGAAAACAATGAGATAACCAGTCCAGAAGTGTGAGGGTGTGACAAGTTGAGGTGCCAAATTGTTGTGGTTATGGTCAACTAGTTGCTCAGCTACTTTGTTGTGGGGGGTAGAGATGAAGAATCAAAAAACAGACTCTGGGAGCTCGTGAGAATTGGCTGGAGATCCACCTCAGGTCGTCATCCAGTAGCTCAGTTTATTTTTAGAATACATACAATTTTTTATAGGGTTCTAGTGGGACATGCCCATCAAATATATATAAGCAAGATAGTATATTTAAGCCAATCATCTTATGCCTAATGTAACCACACTATGAGGATATTCTAAATATTGTTATCATCAGAAAGGGTCTTTCTCCCTAGGGGAGGGGGTTTCTAAGTTAAAAGTTCCATGTCAAAGCTCCTGGCTATCAGTTTCCTGGCCTGGCAGATTGTCAACTCTAACCACAAGTTCTAAGGATGTGGTTTCACTAATGGCTCACTAGAGCAGAGAATCCCATGATGCAGGCTTTTCTATCAGGCCTGAACAATGTAGATTCTTCAAGCACTCCAAGCTGCTAATAATTGCTAGCTGTAAAATGAAAGTTATTCCAAAAAGCAATGATAAATGAAGTTGAGATGCTTGAAATGCTTGTTTAAAATATTGAGTAATTATCCTAAATGGAAAACCATCAAATTATTCACACATCCTTTGGCTATGGCCTTTGGGAGGGACAGCAGAAAGTCTTGCTTTATCAGAGCACTGAAAGGGATATTGGTAAGAAAAAAAAAGATAGATTTCTTTGAAAAATATGCTATTGATTTATCTTTACAGAGACAAAAGATTATTCTACCATGAAAACAGTGTCCTTAGATTCTTTTCTTTTTTTAAGAGAGAGAGAGAGAGAGAGAGAGAGAGAGAATATTTTTAGTATTTTTTAGTTTTTGATGGTCACAGAATCTTTATTTTATTTTTATGTGGTGCTGAGGATCAAACCCAGTGCCCTGCACATGTCAGACAAGTGCATTACTGCTTGAGCCACATCCCCATGCCAGTGTCCTTAGTTTCAATAGGGAATGTGAGATATCCAGGGAGAACAATCCAGGCATCTGTAATTAACCTTCAAAGGTAATTAGGAATAGTAGGAGTAATAGGCTGTCAAATTGGGAGTTATTATTGATATAGCCACAGAGATTTTAATGGTAGCTAATGGTTTATGACATCCTCATGACTCATAATTAAAATATAAGGGATGTTTATTAAAGTCTCACAAGTTCTGAGTAATGAAACTAATTTGACTCTGCTAAAAAGATATTCGGCTTAGGCCAACCTGATATATAGAAGTCATGATCCATCAAACCCAAATTCATAACAGAGATCCTTGAAATAAATGAAGACCAGATAAAAGTAGAAAGAAGTCTGCAATAAATTCTCAAATATGTGTGGTAAATCATCTTTCTATTTCAGACCTACATAACCAAACACCATATAAAGGAAAGTGGAAGGAAATGTTTGATAGAATTGAACACTGACCCTGAGTTAGAGTCAATATGTAATCTGGAGATGGTACTGTTAATGTGCTGTGGATCATAGCTGGAACTTCAGGAGAGGCTCATGAGATGAATGCATTTTCCCCATACTTTGTCTTCTGAAACGTATGATTTTTCTTTGGTCAGTTTTCTTGTAACAAACTGAATAGTGTAATATATATGCTTATCAAATTAAGCACACTTCAAATTCGATACCTAACCAATGGTGTAAAAGTTTATTTGAAATGATAAAACAAAATGTCCTAGATACCATTTCTCTTATGATAAATAATCCTAACTTAAAAATAATTATTCCCACATAAATGGGGTCCTAACTAGAATAAGATATATCCTAGGCTTACATAATTTTATCAAAATTGATTCTATTGTCATATATAACTTAGAATAACAAATAAAAGAAGTAAAAAAAATAAGTATTGTAAATGACCTAAAAAATCTATTTTTTTAAAATTTTTATATAATTAGTTACACATGAAAGTACAATGACCTTGATATATCATACATTTGATTCAGATGGGATATAATTTCTCTTTTTTTCTGAATGTATATGTTGCAGAATCATATTGGTCATGCAATCAAATACATACACACAGTAACAATTATGTCTGTTTCATTTACTATCCTTCCAATCCCCCAGCCCCTCCCCTACCCTCCTATCACTTCTATCTACCTAATGTAAGGTATCACTATTCTTTTTCTTTTCTTTTTTTCTCACATGTTCATACATGAGTTTTCTATAATGATGAAGGTCTCCTTCCACCCTCCATGCAATTCCCCTTCACCCTCCCTTTCTTTTCCATCCCTCTTCCCTATGTAAAGGTAATCTTCTTCCCCTGCTCTTCCTCCCTACTCCATTTTGTGTCACCCCCCTTATATAAGAGAATACATTCAGTTTTTGTTTTGGGGGATTGGCTAACTTCAATTAGCATAATCTGCTCTAATTCCTACATTTCCCTACAAATGCCATGATCTTATTCTTTTTTAATGCTGCTGAGTAATATTCCATTGTGTATAAATATGCCACATTTTTTATCCATTCATCCATTAAATGGCATCTAGGTTGGCTCCACAGTCTAGCTATTGTGAATAGTGCTGCTATAAACATTGATGTGGCTGTATCCCTGTAGTATGCTGTTTTTAGGACCTTTGGGTATAGTGTGAGAAGAGGAATAGCTGTGTCAAATGGTGGTTCCATTCCCAGCTTTCCAAGGAATCTCCATACTGCTTTCCAAATTGTCTGCACCAATTTTCATATCCACCAACACTGTATGAGTGTCCCTTTTTCCCCCACATCCTCACCAGCACTTATTGTTGTTTGTCTTCATCATGGCTGCCATTCTTACTGGAGTGAGATGGTATCTTAGAGTAGTTTTAATTTACATTTCTCTTATTGCTAGAGATGATGAGCATTTTTTCGTATATTTGTTGATTGATTAAATAACTTCTTCTGAGAAGTGTCTGTTCAGGTCCTTGGCCCATTTGTTGATTGGGTCATTTGTTTTTGGTGTTTAGTTTTTTAAGTTCATTGTATACCTTTGAGATTAGAGCTGTATCTGATGTGTGAGGGGTAAAAATTTGTTCCCAGCATGTAGGCTCTCTATTCACCTCACATATTATTTCTCTTGCTGAGAAAAAAAAATTATTTTGAATTCACCCCATTTGTTAATTCTTGGTTTTAATTCTTGTGCTATAGGTGTCTTATTAAGGAATTTGGGACATAGTCTCACATGATGGAGATTAGGGCCTGCTTTTTCTTCTATTAGATTCAGAGTCTCTGGTTTAATCCCTAGATCCTTGATCCACTTTGAGTTAACTTTTTTGCATGGTGAGGAATAAGGATTCAATTTCATTTTGTTGCATACGATTTCCAATTTTCCCAGCACCATTTGTTGAAGATGCTATCTTTTCTCCAGTGCATGCTTTTGGCACCTTTGTCTAATATAAGGTAGTTGTAATTGTGGGTTAGGCTCTGTGTCCTCTATACTTTACCATTGGTCTACTAGCCTGTTTTTGTGCCAGTACCATACTCTTTTTGTTCCTATTGCTCTGTAGTATAGCTTAAGATCTGGTATAGTGATACCACCTGTTTCACTCGTCCTGCTTATAATTGTTTTAGCTATTCGGGGTCTCCTATTTTTCTAGATGAATTTCCTGATTGCTTTTTCTATTTCTACGAGGAATGTCATTGGAATTTTGATCTGAATTGCATTGAGCATGTATAGTGCTTTTGGTAATATGGTCATTTTAATAATATCAATTCTGCCTATCCATAAGCAGGTAGATCTTTCCATCTTCTAAGGTTTTCTTCTATTTCTTTATTTAGGGTTCTATAGTTTTCATTTTAAAGATATTTC
>NW_026007047.1:31653-77811 GCF_001458135.2 Marmota marmota marmota
TTTTTTTTTTTTTTTTTTTTTTTGAGGATACTGTGAATGGGGTAGTTTTCCTTATTTCCTTTTCAGAGAATTTGTCACTAATATACAAAAATGCCTTTGATTTATGGGTGTTGATTTTGTATCTTGCCACTTTGCTGAATTTATTTATTAGTTCTAGAAGTTTCTTGGTAGAATTTCTTGGGTATTCTAGGTATAGAATCATATTGTCAGCAAATAGTGCTAGTTTAAGTTCTTCTTTTTCTATAGTTATTCATTTAATATCTTTAGTCTAATTGCTCTGGCCAGTGTTTCATTAACTATGTTGAGTAGAAGTGGTGAGAGTGAGCATCCCTGTCTTGTTCCAGATTTTAGAGGGAATGACTTCAGTTTTTCTCTGTTTAGAAATATACTGGCCTGGGGCTGGGGATATGGCTCAAGTGGTAGCTCGCTCGCCTGGCATGTGTGCAGCCCGGGTTCGATCCTAGCACCACATACAAACAAACATGTTATGTCTGCCAAAAACTAAAAAATAAATAAATACTTAAAAATTCTCTCTCTCTCTCTATCTCTCTCTCTCTCTCTCTCTCTCTCTCTCTCTCTCTTAAAAAAAAAAGAATTATACTCTCCTGAGGCACAGCATAGATAGCTTTTACAATGTTGAGGTCAATTTCTGTTATCCCTAGTTTTTCTAGTGTTTTGAATATAAAGCAGTGCTGTATTTTTTCAAATGCTCTTTCTGCATCTATTGAGATGATCTTATGGTTCTTATCTTTAAGCCTATTGATGTGATTAATTACATTTATTGATTTCCGTATGTTGAACCAACCTTGCATCCCAGGGATATATCCCACTTGATCGTGGTGCACAATCTTTGATATGTTTATGTATCCAATTTGCCAGAATTTTATTGAGGATTTTTGCATCTATATTCATTAGAGATATTGGTCTGATGTTTTCTGTCTTTGAGTTGTCTTTGTCTGGTTTTGGAATCAGGGTGATATAGGCCTCATAGAATGAATTTGGAAGTACTCCCTCTTTTTCTATTTCCTGAAATAGATTGTAGAGTATTGGAATTAGTTCTTCTTTAAAGGTCTTGTCAAATTTGGCTGTATATCTGGTATGGTCCTGGGCTTTTCTTGGTTGGTAAACTTTTGATGTTATGTCTTGTTGGTGTATTGTTCCCTTAAGGAGTATGTAGGTCCTTTTTATCTCTTTTGATTATTAACTTTGGCTTGAAGTCTATTGTATTTGATCTGAGTATGGATATCCCTGCTTGCTTCCAAGGTCCATAGAAGGGTTGTGATATTTCCGAACCTTTCACTTTCTGTCTGTGTATGACTTTTTTCTATCAGATGAGTCTCTTGTAGGGGCAGCATGTTGCTGGATCTTTTTTTTTTAACCCAGTCTAGCGGCCTATATCTTTTTACTGGTGAGTTTAAGCCATTAACATTTTGGGTTACTATTGAGATATGGTTTGCATTTCCAGCCATATTTGTTTATTTTTGTTATTTAACGTGATTTGATTTTCCTATTTGATTAAATATTTCTTTACTGTACTACGTTCCACTGTTGGTTTTCATTGTTATTTTCACTTCCTCTTCATGTAATATTTTGCCAAGGATATTTTGGAGTGCAGGTTTTCTAGCTGCAAATTCTTTTAACTTTTGTTGATCATGGAAGTTTTTTATTTCATCTACAAACCTGAAGCTCAATTTTGCTGGACACAAGATTCTTGGTTGGAACCCATTATCTCTCAGCATTTGAAATATGTTGTTCCAGGGTCTTCCAGCTTTCAGAGTCTGTGTTGAAAGATCAGCCATTAACCTAATTTGTTTACCCCTAAAAGTAATCTGCTTCCTTTCTCTGGTGGCTTTTACAAATCTTTCCTTGTTTTGAATGTTGGGCATCTTCATTATAATGTGTCTTGGTGTGGGTCTTTTTTGATTTTGCACATTCAGCATCCTGTAGTCTTCTAGGATTTGGATTTCTTTTTGTTATTCGTGTCTGGAAACTTTTCAAATATTATTTCATTTAATAGTTGCTCATTCCTTTGGTTTGGACTTCTATACCTTCCTATATCCCAGTAACTCTTAAGTTTGGTCTCTTTACACTATCCCATATTTCTTGAATGTTCTGCTCATGTTTTTTTTTTATTAGTCTTGCAGTGTTGTCTACTCTCCTTCCAAGATGATATACTTTGACTTCATTGTCTGATGTTCTATCTTCTAAGTGTTTTACTTTGCTAGTGATACTCATATTTGAGTTTTTAATTTGGTTTATGATTTCCTTCATTTCCAGGATTTCTGTTTCTTTTTTTTTATAACCTCTATCTCCCTGTAAAGTTGATCTTTTGCTTCTTGGATTTGTTTATTAAATAATTCATTGTCAAAATGAAATTTCATTGTCTGCATTTGTTGTCTAATGTCTTCCATAAGATTCCAGATCATCTGATCATGTATGCCCAAAAATCTTTATCTGACATTCATTCTGCTGCAGATGTTACCTCTTCTAAACTTGAATTGTCCTGCATTGTTTGTGGTCCTTTCTTTCCATGTCTTTTCATACTGCTCACATTTCTTTCCAGCTCTGTGTGACTGTTGTATAAATATTTTTCCTATAAATCTATATTGCCCTTGTATAGTACCAAAATCTCTCTTTTGTGGAGAAAAACAATGTTAACTTTTCCCAATACCAATAATACATCTTCTATGAGCAAGTTTTTATTATTAATACATTTATAGTTAGACTCTATATTGGCTTCAATTACTATTTAGAATATGATCATTAGTTTCATAAAAGGCATACCAACTCTGGTGGTGTATAGAGAACTGAGGGTCAGGTGTAGGATGCTATGTTAAGGGGGAAAGGAATGAGGGTATGGGATTAATATAACTTGGCAAATTTGGAGGAGAACTCTAATGAATAGACAGAGGTAATTTATGGAAAAATGTATAAATTCAAACTCCTTATCAGTATTCAGAAAATTACCCTACGTATAAATTGTAAATTTTAGGAGGTTGAAAGTGAAATAGAGGGAGGAAGAAAAAAGAAGAGAAGAATAACAAAGAAAGAAAGAAAGAAACAAAGAGAGGGAGAATGGAAATAAGAGAAAATAAAGGGGTGGTGAGGTGGGGCTTATGCAATTCCCCCATATTATACTATTATGCTGATTCAGTTCTTAAGGACCAATATTATGCAAAGTTCTTGTTTTCACACATGTTGAGGTTGTGAGAACCAGAGGGGGAAGGGTAAAGGAGAATGGATGAGAAGAGCAAGAAAAAAGAAAAGTAAGAAAAAAAAATTTCTCTCAGAACTCTGTTCTCTTTTCTTCCAGTAGGCGGAGTTGTCTATTCCTAGCTTGAGTCTCTGTTCTCAAGGTAGAAATGTAGCCTGTGTGAGAGGGATTGAGCTTCTACCTGGAGCCTCCACACTCTTAGTCTCTGAGTTGGAAACCAGTTACCTGTACAGTTGCTGTTCCACATTGATAGATATGCCCCCCAAAATCTTGTGAGAAAAAACTTGAGTTATCACAGCTGAGGGTAGGGAGTTGGAAACCAAGTACATTATCAGCCACAGAACCGTGTTGGCACCCACACACACCAATAGATGGCAAGTAAGGTTTTCCAAGATGGATTCTGTCTGTTATACATGTAGGTTGTTTGGTGAGGTGGGTGGTTCTGGAGTGACCTTGTGCTGTGTCCAGAGCTCTGTCTTGTGACCTTCAAAGCCTTTGTGCTCTGGGCCACCTTTCATCTGCACCGAGAGCACACGCATGGCTGAGCCTTCCATCTGTGTCGAGAATGCCTGCATGGTGGAGCCTTCTGTCTGCACTGAGAGCACCCTTGTGGCCCTGGTTTTTTTCAAATTTCTATGATACTGGGCAAGATTAATCTTTTACTTAGCCTTTCTTTGCTCCACGGGTTTGGGACTTCTCAGTTAAACAGTTCACTGTCAGGAACATTTTCTATTTTAAGGTTTTACCTCATTATGGCTTATAGATGTGAATGAAAAATTGAGCTGGAAATCAAAAAGGGTTGGTTCAAGGTGATTGAAACTTCACACAATCAGTTCTCAGTGGGCACTCCTGTTTTCTTTCTTTTGAAAGTAGGCCAAAGTTGAATCATGCAAAAGCAACTGTATCCAGGAGACCTTAAGGAGAAAAAGGGAAATATGTATATACTGAAATAAGCCTCCCAATAATTTGATTAAATTTCTTTGGTACTGCATAGTATTCATCATTTAGCTTGCCACACTGGACTTTCCAAGATTGGAACTTCTAGGATCAATGGTTCTCTAAACAAATTAGGGTTTGGTTTATGGTTAGGGTTAAGTCTAGCTTTAGAGATAGTGTTATGGTTAGAGTTAGTTTTTTTTTTTCAAATTTCTTTGATACTAGGCAGGATACTTCTTTTACCTAGCCTTACTATGTTCTTCAGGTTTGGGCCTTCAAGGTTCAATAGTTTGCTGTCTGGAACAGTTTGTATTTTAAGGTTTCACTTCATTTTCACCTGTATAGGTAAATGGAAGTGGAGCTTGAAATCAAACAGCGTTTGCATGAAACATCACACACTCACTCAGTTCTCAGTGTGCATTCTCTGGTGTTTCTTGTGGAAATAGCCATACCCTGAGGTAGAAAGAAACAGGTTTATCTGTGAATGCTTTAAGAGCAATCTTTAATTTTTTTGGTCGAATTACTTTGATACTGTACAGTATTCATCCTTTACCTGTCCTTAGTAGTATCACCAATTTTGAGCCTTCAAGTACAATGGTTCACTGTCACGAATAGTTTGAATTTTTAAGTGATGTTTAGAACTAGGGTTAGTGTTAGGGTCAGAGTCAGGGTCAGGTTTAATTTTAGGATTAGGGATAGAACTCGTATTAGAGGTAGGTTTAGGGCTAGGTGTAGAGTTAGGGTTTGGTTTAGATTAAGGTTTAGGGTTAGGGATATGGCTCAATTTTGTTGTAGGGATAGGGCTAGGTTGTTGCTAAGTTTGGGCTAGTTTTAGGATTAGGGTTAGTGTTACGGCTTGTGTTAGTGAGAGATTTAGGCTTAGAGTTAGATTTAGAGTTAGGGTTAGATGTAGGATTAGGGCTAGGGCAAGGGTTAGGGCTAAGATTAGGGCAAGTGTTAGGCTTATGGTAAGGGATAGGGTTAGAACTAAAAATAGGGCTAGGGCAGAATTAGTTTTAGGGCTAGGGTTAGGTTAGGTTAGGTTTAGGGTTACATTAGGGTTAGGATTAGGTCTAGGGTTTGTGTTAGGGTTAGACCTAGTGTTAGTCTTAGGTTTAGGTTTAGGTTTAGGAATAGGGTTAGGTTTAGGGGAAGGGATGGGGTTATAGCTAGGTTGAGGGCTATGTCGAAGGTCCGAATTATGGTTAGAGCTACAGTTGTGGTTTGGGTTAGTAATAAGGCTAGATTTAGGGCTAGGATGAGCCCTAGGGTTTATTTTAGGTTTATGGCATTAGGTTTAGGATTAAGTTTAGGGTTAGGGTTAGGTTTAGGTTTAGGGTAATGGTTAGGGTTTGAGCTAGGGTTAGGTCTATGGCAAGGCTTAGGTTTATGGTTATGTCTAGGGTTATGTTTACAGTTAGGATTAGGGTAAATTTAGGTTTGGGCTAGGGTTATCATTAGGGTTAGGGTTAGGGAAATGGGTAGGGTTAGAGCTAGTGTTATGGCTAGGATTAAGTTTAGGATTAGGGCTAGGATTTTGTTTATGGGTAGGTTTAGGCCAAGGGTTAGTGTTAGGGTTAGGTTAAGTTTAAGGTTTAGGGATTGAGATTGAGCTAGGGTTTGGGCTCTTGAAAGGGTTAGGTTTAGAGTCAGGGTTAGGGTTAGAGTTAGAGTTAGGGCTAGGTTAGCATTAGGGTTAGAGTTATGGTTAGGGTAATGAATAGAGTTAAAGCTAGGGTTTGGCATATGGTTCTGGCTAGTCTTAGGGTTAGGGTTATGTCTTAGTCTAGTGTTATGGTTAGGTTTTGATTAGAATAAAGTTTAGAGCTAGGGTTGTGTTAAAGTAAGGGTCAGTGTTCGGGTTAGGGTTAGGTTTATGGTTAGGGCCAGCATTAAGACTAAGGTTAGGTCTAAGGGTAGGGTTAATGTTTGGGTTAGGGCTAGGTCTAGATTTTTTTAGGGCTAGGGATAGAGTTATCACTAGATGAAAGATTAGGTTTAGGCCTAATTATTGTGTTAGGGTTAGGTTTACATATAGGTTTACCAGTAGTGCTAGTGTTAGGGTTCGGTTTAGGTTTAGGGTCAGGTTTAGACCTATGGTTAGTGTTAGGGTCAGAATAAGTTCAGGTTTATTGTTAGGGTTTGGGTTAGAGTTAGAGCTCGAATAAGGGCTATGGTTAGGAGTAGTAATAGAGTTAGTGTTTGGGGAAGACTAAGGATTAGGTTTAGGACTAGGGTAGGTTTAGGGTTATAGTTTGGCTTAGGGTAAGGGATAGGTTTAGCACCAGGGTTAGGTCTAGGTTTAGGCTTAGGGTTAGGGCTAGGTTTAGGGTTAGGTTTAGGGTTAAAGCTAGGGTTAGGGCTCAGATTAGGGCTAGGTTTTGTTTTAGCATTACCGCTACGGCTAATATAAGAACTAGTGTTACAATTAGGGCTAGTTTTTGGGTTAGTATTATGTCTAGGTCTAGTGTTAGTGTTAAGTTTAGGGTTACAGTTATGTTTAGATCTAAGATTAGTGTTAGGGTAAAAGTTTGGCTCAGGGTTAGTTCTAGGGTTAGAGTTAGGACTCGAAATAGCACTAGGGTTATGGCTAGGTGTAGGATAAGTGTTTGGTTTGCGTTAAGCATTACATTTAGGGATATGGCTTGGTTTTGTTTAGGGATAGGGCTAGGGTTATGGCTAGTTTTAGGATTAGCATTAATGTTATGGCTAGTGTAAGGGTGAGGTTTAGGCTTAGGATTAGAGTTACATTTAGAGTTTGGGTTAGCGATAAGGCGAAGGTTAGGGCTCGGGTTTGGGCTAGGGTTAGCACTAGGTTTTGGGTTACAGTATGGGATAGGTTTAGAACTACTAATAGGGCTAGGTTGACAGTTAAAGTTAGTCTTAGGGCTAGAGTTATGGTTACGGTTAAGGTTAGAGCTAAATTAGGGCTAGGATTGGGGCTAGGGTTAGTGTTAGGGTTAGGCCTAGGTTTGGGTCTAGAATTAGGATTAGGGTTAGGGTTAGGGTAAGGTATGACGTTACAGCTAGGTTTAGAGCTAGTGCGAGGGCTAAAATTAGGGTTAGGGCTAGGGTTAAGTTTAGGGTTAGGATTAAAGCTAGTGTTAGGGCTAGGATTAGGGCTAGGGTTTGTGTTAGGGTTAGGGCTAATGTCAACTTTAGGGTTATGGTTAGGGATAGTTTTAGGGATAGGTTTATGGCTAGGTATAGTGTAAGAATTAGGATGAGCGTTAGTGTCGGTTTAGAGGTAGGGGTATTATTAGGGTCAGGGTCAGGGATAGGGTTTGGTTTAGGTTAAGGTTTAGGGTTAGGACTTGAATGAACATTAGGGTTAGGAATAGAGTTAGGGTAATGGATATGGTTAGGTTTAGGGTTCAGGTTATGTTTAGGGTAGTGGATATGTTAGGGTTAGGGATAGTGTTAGGGTTAGGCTGAGGATTAGCATTAGTATTAGGGTTAGGGTTAGGGTAATGGATATGTTAGAGCTAGTGTTAGGGCTAGGGTTATGGTAGGGTTAGGGCTAAGTTTAGTGTTAGGTTTAAAGTTAACACAAGGATTAAAGTTAGTGTTAGGTTTAGGGTAAGGCTTAGGGTTAAAATTAGGGTTAGAGTTAGTGTTAAAGCTAGGGTTGAGTCTCGGATTATGGCTATGTTTTGTGTTACGTTAGGGCTAATGTTAGGGAGATGGCTAATGTAAGAACTAAGGTAACAATTAGGGCTGGTTTTAGGGTTCGGATTATGGCTAAGTCTAGTTTCAGGATTAGGATTAGTTTAGGGTGATGTTTTTGAACTAGGATTAGTGTTAGGGTCAGAATCAGGGTCAGGGTTAGTTTCAGGGTTAGGGATAGGACTCGAATTAGGGATAGGCTTAGGGCTAGATGTAGGGTTAGGATTTGGTTTAGGTTAAGGATTAGGTTAGTACTATGGCTCGGTTTTGTTTTAGGGCTAAGGCTAAATTTAAGGGTAGTTTTACAATTAGTGTTACTGTTATTGCTAGTATTAGGGTGAGTTTAGGCTTAGGGGTAGACTTAGAGTTATGATTAATTCTAGGGTTAGGGCTATGGCTAGGGTTAGGGCTAGTGTTTGGGTTACAGTAAGGGATAGGGTTAGAACTAGAAATAGGGCTAGTTAGTCTTAGGTCTAGCGTTAGGGTTTGGGTTATGGCTAAATTACATCTAGGGTTAGGGTTAGGACTAAATTAGGGCTAGGAATAGGTCTAGGGTTAGTGTTAGGCTTTGGCCTATGGTTAGGGCTGTTTAGGGTTAGGTTTAGGGTTAAGTTTAGGGGAAGGGATGGAATTATAGCTGGTTTAGAGCTAGGGTGATGATTAGAATTAAGTTTAGGGCTAGAGTTAGGTTTGTGTTAAGATTAAGGCTAGGTTTAGGGCTAGGGTGTGGGCTAGGGTTAGGACAAGTTTAAAGGCTAGGGATAATGTCAAGTTTAGGGTTACAGCTAGGGATTGTTATAGGGTTAGGTTCATGGCTAGGTCTTGTGTAATGGTTAGGTTTAGGGTAAGGATCAGGTTTAGAATTGCGTGTATTTTTAGGGTCAGGGTAAGTCTTTTGGTATGGATTAGGCTAAGGTTTAGGGTTAGGGCTCGAATTAGCATTAGGGTTAGAGTTAGCATTAGGGTAATGGATAGGGTTAGGTTTAGGATTCAGGTTAAGATTAGGGTAATAGTTTAGTGATAGGTTAGTTATAGGGTTAGGGTTAGGCCTAGGGTTAGCATTTGGGTTAGGGTTATAGTAAGGGTAATGGATAGTGTCAGAGCTAGGGTTAAGGCTAGAGTTTTGGTTAGGATTAGGGCTAGAGTTAGGATTAGGATTAGGGCTAGGGCTAGTGTTAGTGTTTGGGTTAGGTTTAGGGTACGGGTTAGGTTTTGAGCTAGAATTAGTGCTAGGGTGGGGTTAGTTTTGGGGTTAGGTCTAGGGTTATATTTACAGTTAAGGTTAGGATTAGTGTTAGGGTTAGGGCTAAGATTATCATTAGAGTTCGGTTGGTTAGATGTCAGGTAATGGTTAAGATTAGTTTTAGTTTTAGGGTTATTGTTAGGGTGAGGGCTAAGGTTATCGTTAGGGTTAGGGTAATGGATAAGACTAGATTTCAGGTTAGAATTAGGGGTAGTTTTAGGTTTAGGGTTAGTGTTATGGTTTGGGCTAGGGTTAGGGTTAGAATAAGGCTTAGTGTTTGATCTAGGGTTAGGGCTATGATGAGGGTTATGTTCAGGGTTATGTCTAGCATTAGGTTTACAGTTAGGTTTAGAGCAAGGGTTATCATTAGGGATAGGGTTAGGTTTAGGGTAATGGATAATTTTAGAGGTAGTATTAGGGTTAGTGTTAATGTTATGATTAGGGCTAGGGTTAGAGTTAGGTTTAGGGATAGGGCTAGGTTTATTTTTAGGGTTAGGGTTAGGGTATTAGCTAGGGTTAGGTCTAAGGCGAGGGTTAGGGTTGCGTGAGGGCTAGGGTTAGGGTTAGGATTACACTTAGGGCTAGGTTTAGGCCTAGGATTAGGGCTATATTTTAGTTTTAGAGCTAGGGTTAGTGCTATGGTAATATAATGGCTAGGGTTATGATTAGGGTTATGGCTAGGTCTAGTGTTAGGTTTTGGTTTCTGGTCAGGGTCAGTTTTAAAGCTAGGGTTATTGTTTGTGTCAGGAACAGTGTTTGGGTTAGGGTAAGGTTTAGGGTTAGAGCCCAAATTAGAACTAGGTTAGGTCTAGAGGTCAGGTCAGTGTTTGTATTAGGTTAAGGGTTATCATTAGGGCTAGAGTTAGGTTTTTGTTTGGGTCTTGGGTGAGGGTTTGGCATAGGGTAAAAATAGGGTTAGAGGTAGGGTTAGGGTTAGGGCTAATGTTAGGGTTAGGGTTAAACTTAGGATTAGGGCTCGGATTAGGGCTACGATTTGTGTTAGCATTAGGGCTACAGCTAATATAAGAACTAGGATTCCAATTAGGGCTAGTTCTAGGGTTAGCATTAGGACAATGTTTAGAGCTGAGTCAGGGTCATGGTTTTTTCTAGGGTTAGGGTTAGAACTCAAATTAGGGCTAGGTTTAGGGCTAGGTGTAGGGTTAGGTATTGGTTTAGTTTAGGGGTTAGGTGTAGGATTATGTCTCTGTTTTGTTTTAGGGCTAGTTTTCCAATAAGCAGTAGGGTTAAGGCTAGTATTAGGGTGAGGTTTAGGCTTATGTTTAGGCTTATATCCAGGTTTAGGTCTAGGGCAAAGGTTAGGGCTAGGGTTGGGGCTAGGAATAGGGCTAGGTTTTGGGTAATCAAAAATGATAGATATAAAATTAGGGATGTGGATACAGAGAGAGTAAGATTTAGTCTTAGGCTAGGGATAGGGTTAGGTTTAGGGTTAGGGCTAAATTAGGGCAAGGATTAGTGCTAGGGTTAGTGTTAGTGTTAGGCCTAGGGTTAGGGCTAGAGATAGGGTTAATTTTAGGGTTAGGGTTAGAGTTAATTTTAGGGGAAGGGATAGGGTTATAGCTAGGTTTAGGGCTAGGGTTAGATTTCCAGTTAGGATTAAGGCTAGGTTTAGGGCTAGGATGAGGGTTTCTGTTAGGGCTGGGACTTGGATTATGACTAGGGCTAATGTCAGGTCTAGTTTTATGGTTAAGGGTTAGGGTTAGGGTTAGGGTTTTATTGTAAGGATCAGAGTCAGGGTCAATGTTAGTTTTAGGGTTAGGTATAACACTCGAATTAGAGATACGGTTAAGGCTAGGTGTACTGTTAGGTTATGTGTTAAGGTTAGGGCAAGAATTAGGACTAGGGCTAATGTTAGGTATAAAGTTATGGTTAGGTTCGGATTAGCGTTAGGGCTATGGCTCAGTTTTATTTTAGGTCTAGGGCTTGGGTTAGGGCTAGTTTTAGGATTAGTGATAGTGTTTGGGCTAGTGGTATGGTGAGGTTTAGGCTTAGGGTTAGGGTTAGATTTAGAACTATGGTTAGATCTATGGTTAGAGCTAGGATTAGGGCTAAGGTTAGGGCTAGTGTTAGGGTTATGGTAACAGATAAGATTAGTACTAGAAGTAGCTCTAGGGTGAGAGTTAGAGTTAGTTTTAGGACTAGGGTTAGAGTTAGGGTTACAGTTAGCAATAAATTAGAGCTAGGATTAGAGCTAGGGTTAGTGTTATGGTTAGGGTTCAGCTTAGGTTTAGTAATAGTGTTAGGGTTAGGGTTAGGGGAAGGGGAATGTATGTGGTTATACCTAGGTTCAGAACTAAGGTGAGGGTTAAAATTAGGAATTGGGCTAGGGTTCAGGTTAGGATTAAGGAAGGCTAGGTTTAGGGCTAGGATGAGGGATCAGGTTTGTGTTAGGTTTAGGGCAAGGATTTGGTAGAGGGATGATGTTGGGTCTAGGGTTATGGTTAGGGATACTGTTAGGGTTAGTTTTATGGCAAGGTCTAGTGTAAGGGTTAGGTTTAGGGTAAGGGCCAGGTTTAGAGCTAGGTGTATTATTAGAGTCAGTGTCTTGTTTAGAGTTTGGTTTAGGTTGTGGTTTAGGTATAGGGCTCAAATTAGCATTAGGGTTAGGGTTAGGGTTAGAGTAATTGATAGGTTTAGTTTTAGTGTTTAGGTAAAGATTAGGTAATGGATAGGGTCAGTGTTAGCAATATGTATACTGTGCAGTATCAAAAAAATCTGATCAAATTGCTGGGAGACTTATTTCAGTAAATACATGTTTCTCTGTTTTCTCCTTAAGGGCCCTCAGATACAGTTTCTTTTGCATGCTTCATCTTTGGCCTACCTTCAAAAGAAAGAAACTAGAGAGTACCCATTGAGAACTGATTGTGTGAAGTTTCAAGCACCTCCTGCCAACCCTGTTTGATTTCCAGCTCAATTTTCAATCACATTAAGAAGCCATAATGAAGGGAAACCTTAAAATACAAACTGTTCCTGAAAGCAAAGCATTGAACAGAGGAGGCCCAAACCCGTGGAGCATAGTAAGGTTAAGCAAAAGATGAATCTTGGCCAGTATTATAGAAATTTGAAGAAAACTAGGGCCACATAGGTGCTCTCAGCCCAGATGGAAGGCTCAGCTGCACGGTTGCTCTGGGTGCAGACAGCAGTCTCAGCCATGCAGGCACTCTCAGCGCAGATGGAAGGCAGCATAGAATACAGAGGCTTTGCTTGCGAGTCACCAGACCAAGCTCTGGACACAGCACAAGGTCACTCCAGAACCACCCACCTCACTAAACATCATACATGGGTATTAGATGGAATCCATCTTGCAAAACCTTACTCGCCATCTATTGGTGGGCATGGCTACCAGCTCGGTTCTGCAGCTGATCAGGTACCAGTTTCCAACTCCCCTACCTCAAGCTGTGATAACTCAAGATTTTTCTCACAAGCTTTTGGGGGGCATAGCTATCAATGTGGAACAGCAACTGTATAGGCACCTGGTTTCCAATTCAGAGATAAGAGTAGGGACGCTCCAAGTAGAAGCTCAAGCCCTCTCATCCTGGCTACCTCCACCAACCTAAGCACAGAGACTCAAGCTAGGAATAGAAAACTCCACCTACACAAGAAAAGAAAACAGAATTCTGAGACACTTTTTTTTTTCTTTTTTACTTTTCTTTTCTCAGTCTTCTCATCCATTCTCCTGTACCCTTCCACCTCTGGTCCTCACAACCTCAACATATGTGAAACGAAAAACTGCATGAAATTGGACTTTAAGAACTGAATCACCAGAATAGTATAATATAGAGGAATTGCATAGGCCTCATCTCATCACCCTTTATTTTCTCTTATTTTCTTTCTCCCTGTTATTCTTTCTTGTTATTTTTTCTTGCTTTTTTTCTCCCTCTCTCCCACTTTCAGCCTCCCCATTTTTACTATTTATACATAGGGTACTTTTATGAATACAGATAAGGAGTTTGAATTTATATATTCTTCCATGAATTCCCCCTGTCTATTCATTAGAGTTCTCCTCCAAATTTGATAAATTAGATTAATCCCATACACTTACTCCTTTCCCCCTTAACATAGCATCGAACACCTGACCCTCAGTTCTCTATACACGACCAGAAATGGTATGCCTTTTATGAAAATAATGACTATATTCTAAATAATAATTGAAGCCAACATCTGTAGACATAGAGTCTAAATATAAATGTATTTATAATGGTTAGGCTTAGGCTTTGGGTTAGGGTTACATTTAGAGTTAGGTTTTTATCTATGGTTAGGACTAGGGCTAAGGATAGGGCGAGGGTTAGGATTAGAGTTAGGGTTAGGTTTAGGGTTATGGTAAAGGACAGGATTAGAACTAGTGATAGGGCTAGTGTGAGAGTTAGAGTTAGTCTTAGGGTTAGGTTTAGGGTTAATGTTAGAGTTAGGGATAGGGCTAAATTAGGGCTAGTGTTAGTGTTAGGTTTAGGGTTATGGTTAGAGTTAGGGTTACGTTTAGAGTAAAGGATTGAGTTATAGCTATGTTGAGGGCTAGGACAAGTGTTAGTATTAGAGTTAAGGCTAGGGTTAGGGTTAGGTTTATGATTAAAGCTACGTTTAGGGCTAGGATTAGGGCAAATGTTTGTGTTGGGGTTAGGGCTAGTATTAGGGCTAGGGCTAATGTCAGGTCTAGGATGACCGTTAGGGATAGATTTAGTGTTAGATTTATGGCTTGGTTCAGTGTAGGGGTTAGTTTTAGAGTAAAGGTCAGTTTTAGAGCCAGGGTTATTATTAGGGTCAGATCAAGGTGAGGATTTGGGTTAGGTTAGGGTTTAGATTTAGGGTGTGAATTATCATTTGGTTTAGTGTTAAGTTAATGAAAGGGTTAGGTTTAGCATTTAGGTGTGGTTTAGTGTAATGTATAGGGTTAGGGTTAGGCCTAGGGTTATCACTAGGGTAATGGATAGGGTTAGACCTAAGATTAGGGTTAGGGTTATATATAGGATTAGGGCTTTTGTTTGAGTTAGGGTTAGGTTTATCTTTAGGGTTAAAGCTAGGTTTAGGGGCTGGCAATGTGGCTCAAGTGGTAGCATGCTCTCCTGGATGTGTGGGGCGCTGGGTTCAATCTTCAGCATTACATACCAACAAAATAAAGATGTTGTGTTCACTAAAAACTGAAAAAATAAATATTAAAAAAAGCAGGTTTAGGACTCGGATTAAGGCTAGGTTTTGGGCTAGGTTAAAACTAGGGTAAAGGCTACGACTAATGTATGAAGTAGTGTTATGATTAGCGCTAGTGATAGAGTCAGGGTTGGGGCTAGGTCTAGTGTTAGGGTTAAATTTACGGTTACGATAATGTTTAGAGCTAGGTTTAATGTTAGGGTCAGAATCAGGATCCAGATTAGTTTTCAGGTTAGGATTAGAACTAGAATAGAGATAGGATTAGGGCTAGGTGTAAGGTTAGGTTTTGGTTTAGGTTAGGTGTTAGGGTTAGGGTTTTGATTCGGTTTTGTTTTAGGGCTAGGGGTAGATCTAGGGCTAATTTTAGGATTAATGTTAGAATTAGAGCTAGTGTTAGTGTGATGTTTAGGCTTAGTTTAGGGTTAGATTTAGAATTAGGTTTAGATCTAGGGCTAAGGATAGGGCTAGGATTAGGGCTAAGTTTAGGGCTAGGTTTAGGGTGATTTTAAGGGATAGGTTTAGAACTAGCTATAGGGCTAGGGTGAGAGTTTGAGTTATTCTTGGGCTAGGGTTAGTTTTAGGGTTAGGGATATGGCTAAATTAGGGCTGGGATTAGGGCTAGGGTTAGTGTTAGGGTTAGGACTATTTTTAGGACTAGGGTTAGTGTTAGTGTTAGGGTGATGGTTAGATTTAGGTTAAGGATAGGATTATAGCTACTTTTAGTCTAGGGTGAGGATTAGAATTACGGTTAGGGTTAGGGTTGTGTTTATGATTAAGGCGAGGTTAATGGCTAGGATGTGGGCTAACGTTTGTGTTAGGGTTAGGACTAGGAATAGAGCTAGGGCTAATGTCAGGTTTAGGGTTACAGTGCAGGAGAGTTTTAGGGTTAAGTTTATAGCTAGGTCTATTGTAAGGGTTAGGTTTCTTGTTAGGGTCAGGTTTAGAGCTATGGGTATTATTAGGGTCAGGATCGGGGTTATTGTTTTAATTAGGTTAAGGCTCGAGTAATCATTAGAGTTAGAGATAGGTTAATGATAGTTTTAGGTTTAAAGTTCAGGTTAGTTGTAGGGTAATGGATAGGGTTAGGGTTAGGGATAGGATTAGGGTTTGTCCTACGGTTAGCAAAACTGTTAGGGTTGTCATTAGGGTAATGAATAGGGTTAGAGCTAGTGATAGGGCTAGTGTTATGCTTAGGATTAGGTCTAGGGTTAGGCTTAGGTTTAGAGTTAGGGCTCAGTTTAGGGTTATGGTTAGCTTTAGGGTTAAAGCTAGGGTAGGGCTTCAGTTAGGGCTAGGTTTTGGGATAGGTTAGGGCTACGGCAAATGTAAGAAGTTGTTATAATTAGGGCTAGTTTTAGGGTTAATATTAGAGCTAAGTATAGTTTTAGGGTTAGGTTTAGGGTTAGGGTTATGTTTAGGGTTAGGGTTAGTGTTAGTGTCAGTGTCGGTGTTCAATTTAGGGTAATGGTTAATGTGAAAACCAAAATTAGGACTTCGGTTCAGTCTAGGAGAAGGGTTAGTATTTGGCTTTAGGCTAGGTGTTATTGTTAGGGATAGGGCTAGATTTTTCTTTAAGTCTAGGGCTAGAGTTATGGCTAGATTAGGATTAGGTTTAGGTCTAGGGTTTGTGTTAAGGTTAGGTTTAGGTATAAGTTTACCATTAGGGCTAGTGTTAGGGTTTAGTTTTGGGTTAGGTTCAGGTTTAGACCTATGATTAGTATTAGGGTCAGAATAAGGGTCAGGGTTAGGGTTAGGGTTTGTGTTATGGTTGGAGCTAAAATGAGAACTAGGATTAGGATTAGCATTAGGTTTAGGGTTTGGCTTAGTGTAAGGGATAAGGTTAGAGCTAGGATGAGGTCTCGGGTTAGGGTTTGCGTTAGGGTTAAAACTAGGTTGAGGGCTTGGATTAGGGCTAGTTTTTGTGTCAGGGTTATGGCTAGGGTGAGAGCAATGGCTAATGTAAGAACTAGGGTTTTTAGGGTTAGTTTTAGGGTTATGGTTAGGGGTTAAATCTCTAGTGTTAGGATTAGGTTTAATGTTAGGGTGAAATTTAGTGCTAGATTTAGTGTTAGATTAATAGTTAGGGTATGGTTTAATTTTAGGGTTAGGGTTAGGACTTGAATTAATGCTAGAATTACTGTAAGTGTTTGGTTTAAGGTTAGGGTTCTGTTTAGAGCTAGGGAGAGTGTTAAGATATGAGTCAAAATCAGGGTTAGTATTAAGGTTAAGGTTAGGACTCGAATTAGGGCTAGTATTAGGTCTAGGTGTACTGTTAGGGTTTGGTTTAAGTTAAGGTTTAAGGTTAGGGCTATTGCTCGGTTTTGTTTTACTACTAAGGTTAGGGTTAGGGCTAGTTTTATAATTAGCATTAGGGCTAAGGCTAGTGTTAATGTTAGGCTTAGGCTTAGGCTTAGGGTTAGGGTTAGATTTAGTGTTAGGGTTATATCTAGGGTTAGAACTAGGAATAAGGATTAGGCAATGGTTATGGCTAGGGTTAGATCTAGGTTTAGGGCTAGGGTTAGGATTACGATAATGAATAGGATTAGAAGTATAGATAGGGCTAGTGTGAGAGTTAGATTTTGTCTTAGGGCTAGGGTTAGGGATAGGGTTAATTTAGGGCTAGAATTACGGCTAGAGTTAATGTTCATCTTAGGCCTAGCATTAGGGTTAGGGTTAGAGTTAAGTTTATGGTAAGAAATAGCATTATAGCTAGGTTTAGAGACAGGGTGATGGTTAGAATTAGGGTTAGAGCGATGGTTATGGTTAGAATTATGATTAAGACTAGGTTTAAGGCTAGGATGATGCTACTGTTTGTTTTAGGGTTAGGGCTAGGATTATGGCTGGGGCTAATATCAGATCTAGGTTTATGGTTAAAGATAGTTTTAGGGTTACATTTATGGATACATGTAGTGTAAGGTTCAGGGTTAGGGTCAGGTTTAGAGCTAGGGGTATTATTAGGGTCAAGGTCTGGATTAGAACTTTGTAATAGGTTAAGGTTTAAAGTTAGGGCTTGAATTAGCATTATGGTTAATGTTAGTGTAATGATAGGGTGAGGTTTATGATTTAGGTTTGGTTTAAGGTAATGCATAGGTTTAGGATTAGGGATAGTGTAAGGTTTAGACCAAGGGTTATGGTTATGGCAATGGATAGGGTTAGAGCTAGGGTTAGGGCTAGGGTTATGGTTTTTATTAGGGCTAGGTTTAGGTTTATGGTTAGGGTTAAAACTGGGGTGAGGGCTCAGATTAGGGCTAGATTTTGGGTTAAGTTAGTGCTAGGGTTAGAGGTAAGGCTAATGTAAGTACCAGGGTTACAATTATGGCTAAATTTAGGCTTAGGGTTAGTGGTAGGTCTAGTGTTAGGGATAGGATGATGTTTAGATTAGGGTTAGTATTATGGTCAGAGTCAGGGTCAGTGTTAGTTCTAGTTTTCTGCTTAACACTAGAATTAGTGCTAAGGTTGGGGTTAGGGTTAGGTTTTGGTTTACGTTAAGGGTTAAGGTTAGAGCTATGTCTAGGTTTTGTTTTAGAGCTAGGGCTAGGATTAGGGTTACTTTTAGGATTAGCTTTAGGGTTAGGGTTAGTGTTAGGTTTAGGTTTAGGCTTAGATTTAAAGTTATATTTAGAGTTAGGTTTAGGTTTAGGCTTAGGGTTAGGGTTAAATTTATAGTTAAAATTAGATCAGAGTTAGGGCTAGGGCTAATGACAGGGCTAGGGTTAGGGCTAGGGTTAGGGTTCTGGTAAGAGATAGAGTTAGAATTAGGGATAGGGCTAGGGTAAGAGTTAGAGTTAGGGTAATGGATTTGATTCGATGTAGATTTAGGGCTGTGTTTAATGTTAGATTGAGGTTTAGGCTAGAGTTAGGGCTATGGTTATGTTTAGGGCTAGGGTTAGTGCTAGGGTAAGGAATAGGGCTAAATTAGGTTTAAGATTCGGGCTAGGGTTAGTTTTCTGGTTAGGCCTAAGTTTAGGTTTAGTGTTAGGATTAAGGCTAGGTTTAGGGCTAGGATAAGGGCTGGGGTTTGTGTTAGGTTTAGGGCTAGGATTAGGGTGTGGCTAATGTCAGGTCTAGGCTTACGGTTGGGGATAGTTTTAGTTAGGATTATGGCTAGGTCTAGTGCAAGGGTTAGGTTTAGTGTAAGGGTCAGCTTTAGAACTAGAAGATTTATTATGGTCAGGATCAGTGTTAGAGTTTGGTGGAGGTTAGGGTTTAGGGTTAGGGCTTGAATTAGCATTAGGGTGTGGGTTAGGGTAATGATAGGTTTTTGTTTAGAGTTTACATTAGGTTTAGGGTGGCTGATAGGGTTAGGGTTAGTGATAGGTTTAAGGTTAGGCCTAGGATTTGCATTAGGGTAAGGGTTATGTTTAGTATAATGGATAGGGTTACAGCTAAGTTTAGGGCTCGATTTATGGTTAGGAATAGGTCTTGAATTAGGGTTAGGTTTAGGGTTTAGGTCTAGGATTAGGGCTTGGTTTGTGTTATTTTAGGCCTAGGGTTAGGGCCATTGGTAGTTAAGATCTAGGGTTATGACTAGGGCTAGTTTTAGGGTTAGGGTTATGGCTAGATGTAGTGTTATGATTAGGTTTTGAGTTAGGGTGAGCTTTGGAGCGATGTTTAGATTATGGTCAGGGTCAGTGTTCATGTTAGAGTGAGTTTTGGGTTTAGTGCCAGAATTAGGACTATGGTTAGGTCTAGAAGCAGAGCTAGTGTTTGGGTTATGTTAAGGGTGATTGTTAGGGCTAGGGCAAGGTTGTTGTTCAGGTCTAGGCCTAGAGTTATGGCTAGATTTAGGATTAGTTTTAGGTCTAGGACTAGTGTTAGGTTTAGTTTTATGTATAGGATTACCCATAGGGCTAATGGTAGGGTTCAGGTTCGGGTTAGGCCAGGTTTAGACCTACGGTTAGTGTTAGGGTCGGTATAAGTTTCAGGGTAAGGATTAGGGTTTGGGTTATTGTTAGATCTAGAATGAGGGCTAGGGTTAGGACTAGTAATAGGGTTAGGATTTGTTTTAGGCTATGGATTAGGGTTAGGACTAGGGTTGGCATTAGGTTTATGGTTTGGCTTAAGGTAACAAATAGGATAAGAGCTAGGGTTAGGGAAGTGTTAGGGACTGGCTTATGGCTAAGGTTAGTGTTAGGGTTAAAGCTAGGGTTAGCACTCAGATTAGGGCCAGATTTTGGGTTAGGTTAGGGCTAGTGTTAGGGCTACAGCTAATGTACGAATTAGGGTTATGATTAGGGCCAGTTTTTAGGTTAGTGTTAAGGATAGGTCAAGTGTTAGGGTTAGGGTTACTGTTAGCATGATGTTTAGAACTAGAGTTTGTGTTAGGGTCAGGGTCACTGTTCAGGTTAGAGTTCACTTTATGGTTAAAGCCAGAATTATAACTAGGGTTAGGTCTAAGGGTAGGGTTAGTGTTTGGGTTAGGTTAAGGTTTATTATTAGGGCAAGGGCTAGGTTTTTGTTTATGTCTAGGGCTAGAGATATGGCTAGATTTAGGATTAGGTTTAGTTCTAGGGCTAGAGTTAGGGTTAGGTTTAGGAATAGGCTTATTTCTAGTGCTAGTGTTAGGGTTCAGTATAGGGTTAGGGTCAGGTTTAGACCTACAGTTACCATTAGAGTCAAAATAAGTGTCAGGCTTGAGTTATGGTTAGAGTTAGAATGATTGCTAGGGTTAGGACTAATAATAGGATTAGCTCTAGGGTTAGCATGAGGGTTAGGGTTGGCTTAGGGTAAGGGATAGGGTGAGACATAGGATTAGGGCTACATTTAAGGTAGTTTTAGGGCTAGTGTTAGGATTAGGTTTAGTGTTAAAGCTAGGTTAGGTTTCAGTTAACGCTAAATTTTTGTTAGAGTTAGGGCTAGGTTTAGAGTTACAGCCAATGTTTTCAGTAGAGTAATGATTTGGGCTAGTTATAAAATTGAGGTTAGGACTAGGTCTACATTTAGGGTTAGGTTTAACATTAGGGTGATGTTTAGAGTTAGGGTTAGTATTAGGGTCAAAATTAAGGTCAGGGGTAGTTTTAGGGTTAGAGTTTGGGGTAGGCTCAGGGCTAGGTGTAGAGTTAAGTTTTGGTTTAGGTTAAGCTTTAAAGTTAGGGCTATGCCTTGGTTTTGTTTTAGGGCTAGAGCTATGGTTAGGGCTAGTTTTAAGATTAGCATTAGGTTTAGGACTAGTGTAGTAATCCTAACTTTAAATCTTACTCTAAACCTAAGACTAGCACTAGAAATAAACCTATGCCTAAACCTAACCCTAACAATAGTCTTAGGTTAGAATTAGATTTAGAGTTAGGATTAGATCTAGGGTAAGGTGTAGGGCTAAGGATATGGCTAGCAGTAGTCCTAGGTGTATAGCTATGATTAGGGTTATGATTAAAAATAGGTTAGAACTAGGGATAGGGATAGGGTGAGAGTGAGAGTTATTCTTAGGACTAGGCTTAGGGTTTGGTTAGGTATAGGGCTTAAGTAGGTCTAGGAATAGGGCTAGGTTTATGTTTTTGTTTAGACCTAGGGTTAGTTTTGGGCTTAGGGTTTGGTTTAGTGTAAATAATGGGCTTAGAGCTAGGTTTAGGGCTAGGACGAAGTTAGAATTAGGGTTAGGTCTGGGGTTTTGTTAGAGTTATGATTAAGGCCAGGTTAAGGGCTAGGATGAGGGCTAGGGTTTGAGTTTGGTTTAGGGATAGGAATAGTGTTAGGGCAAATGTCAGTTCTATAGTTATAGTTAGGGATAATTTTAGGGTTAAGTTTATGGTTATGTTTAGTGTAAGGGTTAGATTTAGGGTATGGGTCAAATTTAGAGCTAGGGGTATTATTAGGGTCAGGGTCATGTTTAGGATTTTGTTTAGGTTAGGGTTTAGGTTTAAGGCTCAAATTAGCATTAGAGTTTGCGTTAGGGTAATGATAGGGTTAGATTTAGGGTTCAGGTTAGGTTTAGCATAATGGATAGAGTTACAGTTAGGCATAGGGTTAGATGTAGGCCTAGGGTTAGCATTAGAATTAGGGCTATGTTTAGAGTAATTGATAGGGTTAGAGCTATGTTTAGGGCTAGGGTTATGGATAGGATTAGTGATTAGTACGAGGTTTAGGGTTAGGGTTAGTGCTATGGTTTGTGTTACATTTAGGTCTAGGATTACAACTAGGGCAAATGTCAGGTCTACGGTTACGGTAGGAATAGTTTTAGGGTTAGGTTTATGGCTAGGTCTAGTATAAGGGTGAGGTTTCAGGGTAGGGTCAGGGTTAGAGCTAGGTATATTATTACGGGAAGGGTCAGAGTTAGGGTTTGGCTTAGGTTAAATTTAGGATTAGGGCTCAAGTTAGCATTAGGGTTAGGGTTAGAGTAATGATAGTGTCAGGATTATGGTTATGGTTAGGTTTAGGTTAATGAATAAGGTTAGGTTAGAGATAAGGTTAGGGTTAGGCCTAATGTTATTAATAGGGTTATGGTTATGATTAGGGTAATGGGTAGGATTAGAACTAGTGATAAGGCTAGGCTTATGGTTAGGATTCTGGCTAGGGTTAGGGCAAGGTTTAGGGCTAGGTTTTGGGTTAGGGTTAGGTTTAAAACTAGGGTTAAGTCTCAAATAAGGGCTAGGTTTTGGGTTTGGTTAGGTCTAGGGTTAGGGCTATGGCTAATGTATGAACTAGTGTTAAAATTACTGCCAGTTTTAGGGTTAGGGTTAGGGTGAAGTTTAGAGCAAGCGTTATATTTAGGGTCAGTGTCAGGTTCAGGGTTAGCTTTATTGTTAGTTTTAGGACTCGAATTAGGGCTAAAGTTAGTGCTAGGTGTAGGGTTAGGTTTTGGTTTAAGTTAAGGGTTATGGTTAGGGCTATGGCACAGTTTTGTTTTAGAGCTAGGGCTAGGGTTAAGTCTAGATTTTGGGTTAGCATCAGGGTTAGGGCTAGTGTTAGAGTGAAGTTTAGGCTTAGGGTTAGGGTTAGATTTAGAGTTGGGGTTGATCTATAGTTAGGGCTCGTGCTAGGTTTAGGGTTATGGTAAGGAATATGGTTAGAACTAGCGATACGTCTAGGGTGAGATTTAGAGTTATTCTTAGGAGTAGGCTTAGGGTGAGGATTAGGGTTAGGGCTAAATTAGGGCTAGGGTTAGTACTAGGGTTAGTGTTAGGGTTAAGCCTAGGGGTTTGGCTAGGGTTAGTGTTAGCACTGGGGTTAGGATTAAGTTTAGAGGAATGACTCGGGTTATAGATAGTTTAGGGCTAGGGTGAGTGTTAGAATTAGGATTAGGCCTAGGGTTATGGTTCAGTTTAGGATTAAGGCTAGGATTAGGGCTAGGATGGGGGTAGGTTTTCTAATAGGGTTAGAGGGATAATATCAGGTCTAGGGTTATGTTTAAGGATAGTTTTAAGGTTAGGTTATGGCTAGGCCTAGTGTAAGGGTTAGGTTTACGTTAAAGGTCAGCTATAGAGCTAGAATTATTATTTGTGTCATGGTCAGTGTCAGGGTTATCGTTTGGCTTACGTTAAGGTTAAGGGGTTAGGGCTCGATTTAGTGTTAGGGTTAAGTTTAAAGTTAAGGTGATTGAAGGTTTTACTTTAGGTTTTAGTTAAGGTTTAAGGTAACAGATGGGTTAGGTTTAAGTGATCGGGTTAGGGTTAGCATTAGGGTTAGGGTTATGTGTAGTGTAACGGATAGTTTTAGAGCTTGGGTTAGGGCTAGCTTATGGTTTGGATTAAGTCTATGTGTAGGTGTAGGTTTAGGGATAGTGCTAGGGTTTGGTTGAGGGTATGTGTTAGGGTTAGGGTAAGTGTTAATTTAGGGTTAAGGTTATGGTTATGTTAGGATAAGGGTTAGTGTTTGAGCTAGGGTTGGGGCTAGTGTGAGGGTTAGGTTTAGGTTTACTTCTAAGTTCAAGATTATGGTTAGAGTTAGGTTTAGGGTTAGGGATAGGGTTTATTTAGGGTTAGGGTTAAGTTATGGTAATGGATATGGTTAGAGCTAAAGTTTGGGCTATCGTTAAAGTTAGGATTAGGGCTAGGGTTAGGATTAGGATTTAGGATCGGGCTAGGCTTATGTTTAGTTTAAGGGTTAGGCTTTGAGCTAGGGTTAGGTCTAAGGAGAGGGTTAGGGTTAGAGTTAGGGTTAGGGTTAGGGCTAAGATTAGGTTTATGTTTAGAGCTAAGTTTAGGCCTAGTATTAGCTGTAGGTTTTGTTTTAATTTTAGAATTGAGGTTTGGACTATGGGTAATGTAAAAGCTAGGGTTATGTTTAGGGCTAGTTTTAGGTTTAGGGTTATGGCTAGGTCTAGTGTTAGGTCTAGGTTTGGGGTTAGTGTCAACTTTAAAGCTAGTTTAAGTGTTAGGATCAGGGTCAGTGTTTGGGATAGGGTTAGTTTTAGGATTAAAGCCAGAATTAGGACTAGGGTTAGGTCTAGGGATAGGGAAGATTTGGTTTAGGTTAAGGGTTATTGTTAGGGATAGAGCTAGGAATTTGTTTAGGTCTAGGGCTATAGTCATAGCTATATTTAGGATTATCTTTGGGTCTACGTCTAGTGTTAGGCTTAGGTATATGTATAGGGTTACCGGTAGGTCTACTGTTAGGTTTTGGTTTAGGTTTAGGGTCAGGTTTAGACCTAGGGTTACTTTTAGTGTCAGATGAGGGTCAGGGTTAGGGTTAGAACTAGAATGAGGGCCGGGGTTAGGACTAGTAATACTGTTAGTGTTTAAGTTAGGCTAAGGATTAGGGATAGGACTAGTGTTAGCATTTGGTTTAGGGTTTGGCTTAGGGTAAAAGATAGGGTTAGAACTAGGGTTAGGGCTTGGGTTAGGGTTAGGGTTAGGGCTAATGTTAGGGTTAAGATTAAGGTTTAAGCTAGGGTCAGGACTAGAATTAGGGGTAGGATTTGTGTTAGGTTTAGGGCTAGGGTTATGACAACAACTAATGTATGCACTAGGGTTACAATTAAGGCTAGTTTTAGGGTTACGGTTAATTTAATTAGGGTGATGATTAGAGCTAGGATTATTGTTAGGGTCAGCGTCAGGGTCAGAGTAAATTTTAGAGTTAGATTTAGGGCTAAGGATTGGGTTTGGTTTAGGTTAAGGGTTTGGGTTAGGGAGATGGCTTAGTTTTGTTTTATGGCTAGGGCCAGGGCTGGTGCAAGTTTTAGGATTAGCATTATTGTTAGGGGTAGTGTTAGGGTTTGGTTTGGCTTATGATTACAGTTAAATTTAGAGTTAGGTTTAGATCTAGAGTTAGGATAGGGCTAAGGATAGAACTAAGGCTAGACCTAGGGCAAGAGTTATACTTAGTCTTAGGGCTAGGTTTAGGGTTAGGATATGATTAAATTAGGGCTAGGATTAGTGCTAGGCTTAGTGTTAGGCCTAGGTTTAGGGCGGAAGTTAGGGTTAGGTTTATGGTTATGGTTAGGTTTATGGTAAGGGATGCAGTTATAGGTAGATTTAGGGCTACGATGAGGGTTAAAATTAGGGTTAGGGCTCGGGTTCTGGTTCGGGTTAGGATTAAGGTAGCTTTAGGGCTAGGATTACGGTTAGGACTAATTTCAGGTCTAGGTTTACGGTTAACAATAGTTTGAGTTTAGGCTTATAGCTACGCCTGGTGTAAGCTTTAGGTTTTGAGTTAGGGACAGGTTTAGAACTAAGGGTATTATTAGGGTCATGGTCATGATTAGTGTTTTGGATAGGTTAAGGTTTAAAGTTAGGACTCGAATTAGCATTAAGGTTAGGATCAGCATAATGATAGGATTAGGTTTAGGATTCAGGCTAGATTTAGGGTAATGGATAGGGCGAAGATTAGGGATAGGGTTAGTTTTAGGCCTAGGGTTAGCATTAGGGTTAGGGTTATGGTTAGGGTAATAGATAGGTTTAGAGCTAGGGTTACAGCTAGGGTAATGGTCACAATTAGTGATAGGTTTAGAGTTAGGTTTAGGGTTGAAGCTAGGGTTAGGGCTTAGAATAGGGCTAGGATTTAGGTTACGTTAGGGCTAGGGTTAGGGTTACGGCTAATGTAAGTACGAGGGTTATGATTAGGGCTAATTTTAGTGTCAGGGGTTAGAACTAGGTCTAGTGTTAGGTTTAGGTTTAGAGTTATGGTAATGATTAGACCTAGGGTTAGTGTTAAGGTCAGAGTCAGGGTGAGGGTTACTTTTAGGGTTTGGCATAAGACTCGAAATATTGCTAGCATTAGGGCTAGGTGTAGGATTAGGGCTTGGTTTATGTTAAGGATTAGGGTTAGGTCTATGGCTCAGTTTTGTTTTAGAGCTAGGGCTAGGGTTAGGGCTAGTTTCAGGATTAGCCTTAGGGTTAGGTCTAGGGTTAGGATTAGGCTTATGCTTATTGTTAGGGTTAGATTTAGAGTTAGGGTTAGATCTAGGGTTATGGCCAGGGAAATGAATAGGGCTAGGGTTAGACCTATGGTTCAGCCTAGTATTAGGCTTCCAGTAAAGTATAGGGTTAAACCTAGAGTTAGGGCTAGGGTGAGAGTTAGAGTTAGTCTTTGGGCTAGGGTTAGGTTTAGGGTTAGGTATAGGGCTAAATTAGGGCTAAGATTAGGGCTATGTTTAGTGTTAGGTTTAGGCCTAGGGTTAGAGTTAGGGTTATAGTTAAGGCTATGTTTAGGGCTAGGATAAGGACTAGGGTTTGTGCTAGGTTTATGGCTAGGATTATGGCTAGGGCTAAAGTGAGGTCTAGGGTTATGGTTAGGGATAGTTTTAGGGTAAGGTTTATGGCTAAGTTTAGTGTAAGGTTAGGTACAGGGTAATAGGTTTAGAGCTAGGGGAATTATTAATGTCATGGTCAGTGTTGGGCTTTGGTTTAGGTTTGAGTTTAGGATTAGGGTTCAAATTAGCATTAGGGTTAGCATTAGGGTAATGATAAGGTTAGGTTTAGAGTTCAGGTTAAGTTTAGGGTAACTGACAGTTTGGTGGATAGTGATAGGGTTAGGGTTAGGCCTAGGGTTACATTAGAGTAAGGGTAATGTTTAGGGTAATGGACACAGTTAGAGTTAAGTTTATGGCTAGGGTTATGGTTAGGATTAGGTCTTGATTTAGGGTTAGGGTGAGGGTTAGAACTAGGGTTAGTTTTAGGGTTATGTTTAGCATAAGGGTTAAGTTCTGAGTTATGGTTAGGGCTAGGCTGGGATTTAGCTTCAAGTCTAGGGACAGGATGAACATAGGTTTCGGGTTGGAGTTAGGGTTAGAGTTAGACCTAGGATTAGTGGTAGGGTCAGTATAAGGATCAGGGTTAGGGTTAGAATTTGGGATACGGTTAGATTTAGAATGAGAGCTAGTGTTAAGGCTATTAATAGAGTTAGGGTTTTGGTTAGCCTAAGGATTAGAGTTAGGTCTAGGGTTACCCTTAGGTTTAGGGTTTTGCTTAGGGTAAGGGATTGGTTTAGAGCTAGGTTTAGGGCTATGGTTAGGGTTAGAGTTAGGGTTAAATCTAGATTTAGGGTTCGGATTAGGGCTAGTGTTTGTTTTAGGGTTAGGGATAGGATTAGGGCCACGGCTAATACAAGAACTAGGGTTAAAATTAGGTTAGATTTAGTGTTATGGTTAGGTTTAGTGTTAGAGTTAGGTTTAAGTTTAGGGTGATATTTATAGCTAGGGTTTGTGTTAGGATAAGAGTCAGGTCAGCGTTTGTTGTAGAGTTAGGGATAGGACTGGAATTGTTGTTAGGGTTATTCTTAGCATTTGATTTAAGGTGAGTGCAGTGTTTAGAGCTAGGTTGAGTGTTAGGATATGAATCAGGGTCAGTGTTAGTTTTTAAAGTTAGTGTTTGAATGTGAATTAGGGCTAGGGATAGGTCTAGGTTTAGTGTTAGGTTTTGGTTGAAGTTAATGTTTAGGGTTAGTGCTATTGCTTGGTTTTGGTTAAGTCCTAGGGTTAGGTTTAGGGATAGTGTAAGTGTTAAGCTTAGGCTTAGGTTAGTGTTAGATTTGGAGTTAGGGTTAGATCTAGGGTTAGGACTGGGGCTAAGGATAGGGCAATGGTTAGGGCTAGGGTTAGGGTTATGGTAAGGGATAGGGTTAGACCTAGAAATAGGTATAGGGTGAGAGTTAGAGTGAGTCTTAGGGCTAGGGTTAATGTTAAGGTTAAAGATTTAGCAAAATTAGTGCTAGGGTTAGGGCTAGATTATTTGGGTTAATCCTAGATTTAGGGTTAGGGTTAGGGTTAAGTTTAGGTTAAGAGATAGCATTATAGCTAGGTATAGAGGTAGGGTAAGGGTTAAAATTTGGGTTAAGGGTAAGGTTAGGTTAGGGTTATGATTAAAGCTAGGTTTAGGGCTAGGATGAGGGTTAGGGTTTGTTTTAGGTTTAGGACTAGGATTACAGCTAGGGCTAATTTTAGGTCCAAAATTATGGTTAAAAATTAGTTTTAAGATTAGGATTATGGGAACATTTAGTGTAAGGGTTAGGTTTAGGGTTATCATCAGGTTTAGAGCTAGGGGTATTATTATGCTCAAGTTATGGGGTAGGGTTTAGGGTAGGTTAAGGTTTAAAGTTAGGGCTCCAATTAGCATTAGGGTTATGGTTATGTTTATGGTAATGGATAGAGTTAGAAATCAGTTCACGGCTAGTGTTATGGTTATGATTAGGGATAGGTTTTGGGTTAAGTTAGATACAGGGTTAGGGTTACGGCTAATGTAAGTACTAGGGTTATGATTATGGCTAATTTTAGTGTTTTAGGGCTAGGTTTACTGTTAGGTTTAGGTTTAGGGTAATGTTTAGACCTCGGGTTAGCACTATGGTCAGAGTAAGGTTAAGGGTTAATTTTAGGGTTTGGCTTAAAACTCGAAATAGGGCTGGGGTTAGGGCTAGGTGTAGGGTTAGGGCTTGGTTTAGGTTAAGGATTAGGGTTAAAGCTTTGGATCAGTTTGGTTTTAAAGCTAGGGTTAAGGTTAGTGAAATTTTTAGGATTAGTGATAGGGTTAGGGCTAGTCTTAGATTTAGGCTTAGTCTTAGATTTTTGGTTAAATTTAGAGTTAGGTTTTTATCTAAGGTTTGTGCTAGGGCTTAGGATAGGGCAAGGGTTAGGACAAGGATTTGGGATAGGTTTACGTTTATGGGAAGGGATAGGATTAGAAAGAGTGATAGGGCCAATGTGAGAGTTAGAGTTATTCTTTGGGCTAGGGTTAGGGATAGGGCTAAATTATGGCTAGGGTTAGTGTTAGGGCTAGGGTTAGGGCTAGTTTTAGAATTATCATCAGGTTTAGGGCTAGTTTTAGGCTTAGGCATCGAGTTAGGGTTAGATTTAAAGTTAGGTTTCAAGATAGTCTTAAAGCTAGGGCCAAGGATAGGGTAATTGTGACAAAAAGTGTTTGGGTTAGAGTTAGGGTTACGTTTAGGGTAAGAGATGTGGTTTTGGCTAGGTTTATGGCTAGAGAAAGGGTTAGTATTAGGGTTAGGGCTTAGTTAGCTTTAGGTTTATGAGTAAGGCTAGGTTTATGGCTAGGATGAGGTTTAGTGTTTGTGTTAGGGTTAGGAATAGTATTAGGGTTAGGGATAATGTCAGGTCTAGGGTTATATTTAGGGCTATATTTAGGTTTATGTCTTTGTCCAGTGTAAGGATTAGGTTTAGGGTAAGATTCAGGTTTATATCTAGGGTTATTTTTAAGGTCAGGGTCAGGGTTAGGGTTTTGTGTTAGGTTAGAGTTTAGGTTTAGAGTAATGACAGGGTTAGTTTCAGGGTTTAGGTTTGGTTTAGTGTAATGGACATGGTTAGGGTTATGCCTAGGGTTAGCTTAAGGGTTAGGGTTATTGTTAGGGTAATGGATAGGTTTAGACCTAACATTAAGGCTAGGGTTATGTATAGGATTAAGGCTGGTTAGGGTTAGGTTTAAGTTTAGGGTTAAAGGTAGGTTTAGGACTCAGTTTAAGCTAGGTTTTGGGTTAGGTTAGGGCTAGGGTTAAGGCTACTGCTAATGTATGAAGTAGGGTTATGATAAGCGCTAGTTATAGGGTTAGAGTTGGGGGTAGGTCTAGTGTTAAGTTGTGGTTTACGTTGATGATGATGTTTAGAGCCAGGTTTAGTGTTAGGGTAAAAGTCAGGGTCAGGGTCAGTTTTTGGGTTAGAGTTAGGACTAGAATTAGGGATATGGTTAGGGCTAGGTGTAAGGTTAGGGTTTGCTTTAGGTTAAGGGTTAGTGTTATGGCTATGGCTTGGTTTTGTTTTAGGGCTAAGGTTAGGGTTAGGTCTAATTTTAGGAATAGCATTAGCATTAGGGCTAGTGTTAGGTTTAGGTTTAGGCTTAGGGTTAGGGTTAGATTTAGAATTAGTTTTATATTTAGGGTTATGGCCAGGGCTTTGATAGGGCTAGGGTTAGACCAAGGTTTAGGGCTAGGATTAGGGTTCTAGTAAGAGATAGGGTTAGAACTAGAGTTAGGGTTAGGGTGACAGTTAGAGTTAGTCTTTGGGCTAGGGCTAGGGTTAGAGTTAGGGTTAGGAATCGGGCTAAATTAGGGCTAAGATTAGGGCTAGGATTAGTGTTAGAGTCAGGCCTAGGGTTTTGCTTAGGGATAAATTTAAGGCTATGATTAAAGCTAAGATAAGGGATAGGGTTTGTGTTAGGTTTAGGGCTAGGATTATAGCTAGGGTTAATATCAGGTCTAGGATTAAGGTTAGGAATCGTTTTAGGATTAGGTTTATGGCTAGGTCTAGTGTAAGGGTTAGGTATGGTAAGAGTCATGTTTATAGCTAGGGGAATTATTAGGGTCACGGTCAGTGTTAGGGTTTGGTTTAGATTTGAGGTTAGGTTTAGGGCTTGAATTAACATTAGGGTTAGGATTAGCATAATGATAGGTTTAGTTTTAGGGTAATTGATAGATTTGTAGAAAGCAATAGGGTTAGGTTTAAGCCTAGGGTTGGCATTATGGTAAGGGTTATGTTTACGGTAATGGATAGAGTTAGAGTTAAGGTTAGGGCTAGGGTTATGGTTAGAATTAGGTCTTGTGTTAGGGTTAATGTGAGGGTTAGAACTAGGATTAGGTTTAGGGTTATGTTTAGCATAAGGGTTAGTTTCTGAGCTATGGTTAGCACTAGGCTGAGAGTTAGGTTCAGAGTTAGGTCTAGGGATAGGATTATGGTAAATTTTGGGTGAGGGTTGGGGTTAGGGTTAGACCTATGTTTACTGTTAGGGTCAGAATAAGGGTCAAGGTTAGGGTTAGGTTTTGGTATAGTGTTAGAACTAAAATGAAGGCTAGGGTTAGGACTATTAATAGGGTTAGGGTTTTGGTTAGTCTAAAGACTAGGGATAAGTCTAGGGTTACTCTTAGGTTTAGGGTTTCGCTTAGGGTAAGGGATTGATTTTGATCTGGGTTAGGGCTATGGTCAGGGTTAGAGTTAGAGTTAAAGCTAGGTTTAGGGCTCGGTTTAGGGCTAGTTTTTGTGTTAGGGTTAGGGCTAGGATTAGGACAACAGCTAATGAAAGAACTAAGGTTACCATTAGGGTTAGTTTTAGGTTTAGGGTTGAGGTAGTTTCAGTGCTAGGGTTAAGTTTAAGGTTAAGGTGATATTTATAACTACGTTTCTTGTTAGGATAGGAGTCAGGGTCAGGGTTAGTTTTAGGGTTAGAGTTAAGACTTGAATTAGGGCTATTGTTAATGTCAGTGTTAACAAGTGTAACAAGGCTAGGTTTAGGGCTAGGCTGAGGGTTTGTGTTAGGACTAGGGCTAGGATTAGGGCTAGAGCTAATGTCAGGTCTAGGTTTATGGTTAGTATTAGTTTAAGTATTAGGTTATGGCTATGTCTATTGTAAGGTTTAGGTGTAGGGTAAGGGTCAAGTTTAGAGCTAGGTGTGTTATTAGTGTCAGGGTCAGTGTAGGGTTTTGTTTAGTTTTAGATTTAGGGTTAATGCTTGAATTAGCAGTGGGTTCGGGTTAGGGTTATGGTAATGGATAGAATTAGGTTTGTGGTTGCAGTTAAGTTTAGAGTAATAGTTAGGGTTAGTGTTAGCGATAGGGTTAGCATTAAGCCTAGGGTTAGCATTTGGGTTAGGCCTTTCTTTAGGGTAATGGATAGGGTTAGAGCTAAGGTTAGGTCTATGGTTAAGGTTAGGATTAGGGCTAGGGTTAGATTTAGGCCTAGGGTTAGTGTCAGGGTTAGGTTTAGGATAAGTGTTAGGATATGAGCTAGGGTTAGCGCTAGGGCAATGGTTAGGGTTAGATTCAGGGCTAGGGTTATGCTGAGGATTATGATTAGGGCTATGTTAAGGGCTAGGATAAGGCTAGGTTTGTGTGGTGTTTATGGCTATCATTAGGGCTATCAGTTAGGATTAGTGTTAGGGTTAGAGATAGAGCCTACTAATGTTGGGTGTAGGGATAGGGTTAGTCTTTGGGTTAGGTTAAAGGTTATTTTAGGGCTAGTGCAAAGTTGTTGTTTAGTGCTAGGGCTAGATTTATGACTATATTTAGGTTTAGGTTTGTTCTAGTGCTAGTGTTACTGTTATGTTTAGGTACAGGCTTACTGGTAGGGGTAGAGGTAGGGTCCGGATTAGGTTTAGTTCTAGGGTTAGTGTTAGAGTTAGAATAAGGGTCAAGGTTTAGGTTAGAGTTACAACTAGAATGAAGGCTAGGGTTAGGACTAGTAATAGAGTTGGGGATTGGGGTAGGCTAAGGATTAGTGTTATGACTAGGGTAGCATTAGGGTGAGGGTTTGGCTTAGGGAAAGGGAGGGGTTTAGAGGGAGGATGAGGGTTAGGGATATATTCAAGGCTAGGGTTAGGGTTAGGGTTAGTCTTAGGGTTAAACCTAGGTTTAGAGCTTGAATTAGTGCTAGGATTTGTGTTAGTTTTAGGGCTATGGCTAATGAAAAAACTTGGTTTCTGATTAGGGTTAGTTCTAGGTTTAGCGTTAGGGCAATATATAGAGCTAGGGTTAGTGTTAGGATCCGAGTCAGGGCCAGGGTTACTTCTAGGGTTAGAATTAGCACTCAAATTATGTCAAGGGTTAGGGATAGGTTTAGGGTTAGTGTTTGGTTTAGGTTAAGGGTTAGGGTTAGGTTTATGGCTCAGTTTTGTTTTAGGGCTAAGTTAGGGTTAGGGCTAGTTTTCCAATTAGCGTTGCTGTTAGGGCTAGTTTTAGGGTGAGATTTAGGCTTAAGCTTAGGGTTTGATCCAGGTTTAGGGCTAGGGCAAAGTTTAGGGCTAAGGTTTGGGCTAGGGATAGGGCTAGAGTTTGGGTTATGGTAAGGGATAGGTTTAGAACTAGGGATAGGGCGAGAGTTAGAATTAGTCTTAGGGGTAGGGATAGGGTTAGGTTTAGGGTTAGGGCTAAATTAGGGCTAGGATTAGTGCTAGGATTAGTGTTAGGTTTAGGCCTAGTTTTAGGGCTAAGGTAGGGTAAGGTATGATGTTACAGCTACGTTTTGGGCTAGGTAAAGTGGTAAAATTAGGGCTAGGGCTAGGGTTAAGGTTATGGTTAGGATTAAAGCTAGGCTTAGTGCTAGGAATAGGGCTAGAATTTGTGTTAGGGTTAGGGCTAGGATTACGGCTAGGGCTAATGTATGGTCTAGGGTTATGGTTAGGAATACTTTTAGGGTTAGGTTTATAGCTAGATCTATTGTAAAGGTTAGGTTGAGTGTTAGGTTCATCTTTGCAGCTAGGGTAATATTACTGTTGGAATCAGGGTTAGGGTATGTGTTAGGTTAAGGTTTAGGGCTAGAGCTCAAATTAGCATTAGGGTTAGTGTTAGGATTAGGGTAATGGATATGGTGAGGTTTAGGGTTCAGTTTAGGTTTAGGGTAATGGACAGCCTTAGGGTTAGGGATAGTGTTTAGGTTAGGCCTAGGGATAGAATTCAGTTAGGGTTATGGATAGGGTAATGGATAGGATTAGAGCTACAGTTAGAGTTAGGTTTATTGTTAGGTTAGAGCTATGGTTAGTTTTAGGCCTAGGGTTTGAATTCTGTTAGGGTTATGTTTAGGGTAATAAATAAGATTAGAGCTAGGGTTAGGGCTAGGGTTATGGTTAGGATTAAGGCCATGATTCTGGTTAGTTCAAGGTTTATTTTCTGGGTTATGTTTAAGTGAAGTTATAGGGCTAGGGTGAGGGTTAGGGATAGGGTCAAAGCTAGGGTTAGGGATCAGATTAGGGCTGTTTTGGTTTAGGTGTGGGATAAGGACTATGGCTATTGTAAGAACTAGAGTTAAGATTAAGGTTAGTTTTAGGGATAGCATTAGTTCTAGGTCAAGAGCTAGTGTTTAGATTAGGTTTAGGTTTCAGGAGATGATTAGAGGTAGGGTTAGTGTTAGGGTCAGAGTCAGGATCAGTGTTACTGATCAGGGTAAGGGATAGGACTCGAATTAGGGCTAGGGTTAAGGCTAGGTGTAGGGTTTGGTTTTGTGTTAGGGTTAGGGTAAGAATTAAGGATAAGGCTAATGTCAGGTCTAACATTATCATTAGGGTTAGTTTTATGGCTCAGTTTTGTTTTAGAGCTAGGTCTAGAGTTAGAGCTAGTTTTAAGATTAGCAATAGTGTTAGGGCTAATAGTAGGATAAAGTTTAGGCTTAGATTTATTGTTATCATTAGATCTAGGTTTAGGGCTAGGGCCTGCATTAGGATTCAGGTTAGGGCTAGTGTTATGGTAATGGATAGGGTTAGAACTAGAAATAAGACTGGGATGTGATTAGAGTTATTCTTTGGTCTAGGGTTAGGGGTAGGTTTATGGTTAGGGCTAAATTAGGGCTAGGATTAGTGCTAGGGTTAGTGTTAGGGTCAGGCCTAGGGTTCGGGGTAGGGTTATGGTTAATGTTAGTGTTAGTGTTAGGGTTAAGGTTAGATTTAGGGGAAAATGTGGTTATAGCTAGGTTTAGAGCTAAGGTTCGGGTTAGAATTTGATTTAGGGCTAGGGTTAGAGTTCGGGTTAGGATTAAGGGTATGTTTAGTACCAGGATGAGGGTATTTGTTAGGGCTAGGGCTAATTTCAGGTCTATGTTCAAAGTAAGTGGAAGTTTTATGTTTAGGTTATGGCTAGGTCCATTGTACGGGTTAGGTTTATGGTAGGGGTCAAGTTTAGAGCTAGGTGTTTTATTAGGGTTAGGGTCTGGTTATAGATTGGTTTTGGTTAAGGTTTAGGGTTAAGTCTTGTATTAGCATTAAGGTTCGGTTTAGGATTAGGGTAATGGATTGGGTTAGGTTTATGATTCAGGTTAGGTTTAGAGTAATGGGTATGGTTATTGTTAACGATAGGAGTAGAGGTAGGCCTAGGCTTAGCCTTTGGCTTAGGCTTATCTTTAGGATAATGGATAGGGTTAGAACTAAGGTTAGGGCTAGGGTTAAGGTTAAGTTTATGGCTAGGGTTAGGGTTAGGCCTAGGGTTAGTGTCAGGTTTTGGTTTAGGTTAAGTATTAGGGTTTGAGCTAGGGTTAGGTATAGGGCTAGGCTTAGGGTTAGAGTCAGGGCTAGGGTTAGGGTTAGGTTTAGTGTTATGATTAAGGAAATTGTTAGAGTTTGATCTAGGTTTAGGACTACGTTGAGGGTTAAGGTTAGGGTTAGGTCTAGGTTTACGGTTAGGGTTACAATTAGGGCTAGGTTTAGGGCTAGATAAGGGCTAGGTTTGTTTGATATTTATAGATAGTGTTAGGGCTATGGGTAATGTAAGAGCTCGGGTTATGGTTGTGGCTAGTTTCAGGGTTAGGGCTATGGATAAGTCTAGTGGTAGGGTTAGGATTTGGGTTAGGATAAGTTTTAGAGGTAGGGTTTATGATAGGGTAAGCATCAGTGTTTGGGTTAGGGTTAGGGTCAGAATTAGGAATAACGTTGGGTCTAGGGATATGGTTAGTCTTTGTATTAGGTTAAGGGTTATTGTTAGGGCTAGTTCAAGGTTTTTGTTTAGGGCTAGGGCTAGATTTATGACTCTATTTAGGATTAAGTTTGGTCTAGTGCTAGTGTTACTGTTAAGTTTAAGTATAGGTTTACCGGTAGGGGTAGAGTTAGAGTCCGGTTTAGGGTTAGGGTCAAGTTTAGATCTAGGGTTAGTGTTAGGGTCAGAATAAGTGTCAGGGTTTGGGTTAGAGCTAGAGCTAGAATGAGGCCTAGGGTTAGGACTAGTAATAGAGTTAGGGTTTGGGATAGGCTAAGGATTAGTATTAGGACTGGGGTACCATTAGGGTCAGGGTTTGGCTTAGGGTAAGGGATAGAATTAGAGGTAGGGTTAGGATTAGGGATAGGGTTAGGGATAAGGTTAGGGTTAGGATTAGTCTTAGAGTTAAACCTAGGGTTAAGGATCGGATTCGTGCTAGGATATGTGTTAGCATTAGGGCTACGGCTTATAAAAAATCTTTGTTTCTGATTATGGTACTACTTGGTTTAGCATTAAGGCAATGATTAGAGCTAGGGTTATTGTTAGGATCCGAGTCAGGGTCAGGGTTACTTCTAGAGTTAGGTTTAGCACTCAAATTAAGGCAAGGTTTAGGGCTAGGTTTAGGGTTAGTGTTTGGTTTAGGTTAAGGGTTGGGGTTAGGTTTATGGCTCAGATTTGTTTTAGGGATAGTTTAGGGTTAGAGCTAGTTTTCCAATTAACATTGCTGTTAGTGCTAGTTTTAGGGTGAGATTTAGGCTTAAGGTTAGTGTTTGATCCAGGGTTAGGGCTAGAGCAAAGTTTAGGGCTAAGGTTGGGGCTAGGGATAGAGCTAGGTTTGGGGTTATTGTAAAGGATAAGTTTAGAACTAGGGATATGGCAAGGGCAAGAGTTAGAGTTAGTCTTAGGGCTAGGGATAGGGTTAGGTTTAGTGTTAGGCTTAAATTAGGGCTAGGATTAGTGCTAGTGTTAGTGTTATGTTTAGGCCTAGGTTTAGGGCCAGGGTTAAGGTTAGCGTTAGTGTTATGGTAAGGTATGATGTTACAGCTATGTTTAGTGCTAAGACAAGGGATAAAATTTGGGATGGGGATGGCGTTAAGATCAGGGTAAGGATTAAGGCTGGGCTTAGAACTAGGATTAGGGCTAGGCATAGGGCTAATGTCAGGTCTAGGGTTAAGGTTAGGTAGTGTTAGGGATAGGTCTATGTTTTGTTTTAGAACTAGGCCTAGGGTTAGGGCTAGTTTTAGGATTAGTGATGGTGTTAGGGCTAATGGTAGGTTGAAGTTTAGGATTAGATTTGTTGTTATGGTTAGATCTAGGTTTAGGGCTATGGCTAGGGTTAGGGCTAAGTTTAGGGCTAGTGTTAGGGTTATGGTAACAGATAGGGTTAGAACTAGAAATAGGGCTTGGTTGAGAATTTGAGTTAGTCTTTGGGCTAAGGTTAGGGGTAGGTTTAGGTTTAGGGCTAAATTAGGGCTAGGATTAGCTCTAGGGTTAGTGTTAGGGTTAGGCCTAGGGTTAAGGTTAGTGTTAGTGTTAGGGTTAGGATTAGGTTTAGGGGAAGGGATAGGGTTATAGCTTGGTTTAAGGCTAGGGCGAGGGTTAGAATTAGGGTTATGACTAAGGTGAGGGTTTGGGTTAGAATTAAAACTAGTTTTAGGGCTACGCTGAGGGTTTGTGTTAGAATTACAGCTAGGATTAAGTCTAGGGATAATGTCAAGTCCTGGTTTATGGTTAGTATTAGTTTTAGTGTTAGGTTATGCCTATGTCTCTTGTAAAGTTAAGGTAGAGGCTAAGGGTCAAGTATAGAGCTAGGTGTATTATTAGGGTCAGGGTCCAGGTAGGGTTTGGTTAGGTTAAGATTTAGGGTTAATGCTTGAAATAGTGGTGGGTTCGGGTTAGGGTTAGTGTAATGGATAGAATGAGGTTTATGGTTCTGGTTAGGTTTAGGGTAATAGATAGGGTTATCGTTAGGCCTAGGGTTAGCATTTGGTTAGGCATTTCTTTAGGGCAATTGTTAGGGTTAGAGCTAAGTTTAGGGCTAGGGTTAAGGTTAGAATTAGGGTTAGTGTTAGGTTTGGGTTAGGGTAAGTGTAGGCATGTGAGCTAGGGCTAGGACTAGGGCAAGGGTTAGGTTTTGAGTCAAGACTAGTGTTAGGTTTAGGGTTAGAGTCATATTTATGCTAAGGATTAGATTTTGAGCTAGGGTTAGGGCTAGGGTGAGGGTTAGCATTAGGGTTAGGTCTAAGGTTATGGTTAGTGTTACGATTAGGGCTAGGTTTAGGGCTAGGATAAGGGCTAGGTTTTGTGTGATGTTTAGGGCTAACATTAGGGATTGGGTAATGTAAGAGAAAGGGATATGGTTATGGCTACTTTTAAGGTAAGGGTTATAGATAAGTCTAGTGTTAGGGTTAGGTTTTGGTTTAGGATAAGGTTTAGAGCTAGGGTTTCTATTAGATTAATGGTCATTGTAGGGTTAGGGTTAGTTTTATGTTTAGAGCCACAATTAGGACTAACGTTTGGTCTAGTGAGATGCTTAGTCTTTACATTAGGTTAAGGGTTATTGTTAGGGCTAGTGCTAGGTTTTTGTTTAGGGTTAGGGCTAGATTTATGACTCTATTTAAAATAAAGTTTGTCTAGTGCTAGCGTTACTTTTAGGTTTAGATATAGGTTTACTCGTAGAGGTATTGTTAGGGTTCGCTTTAGGGTTAGGGTCAGGTTTAGATATAGGGTTAGTGTTTGTGTCAGAATAAGGGTCAAGGATAGGATTAGGGTTAGAGCTAGAATGAGGGTTGGTTTAGTACTAGTAATAGAGTGGGGGGTTTGGTGTAGGATAAAGATTAGTGTTAGGACTAGGATAGCATTAGGGTGAGGTTTTGGCTTAAGGTAAGGGATAGGGTTAAACGTAGGGCTAGGTTTAGGGTAAGGGTTAGGGTTAGAGTTAGGGTTATTGTTAGCATTAGTGTTTGGGTTTGGGTTATACTGGGTTAAGGGTTAGTGTTAGGGTTAGGGATAGGGTTAGTGTTAGGTTTAGGGTTAGGATTAGGTGAGTGTTAGGGTTACGGTCAGGGTTAGGGTGAATGTTAGGGTTAGGGTTAGGGTCAGGGTTAGGGTTAGTGCTAGTGTTAGGGTTAGGGTTATGACAGGTTTAGGTTTAGGGTTAGGTTTCGGTTTGTGTTAGGGTTAGGGTTAGGGTTATGATTAGTTTTAGGGTTATTGTTGGGTTTGTGTTAGGGTTAGGGTTAGTGTTAGGTTTGTTGTTAGGGTTAACATTAGGGTTAGCATCAGTTTTAGGTTTAGGGTTAGGATTAGGGTTACGGATAGAGTTAGGGTTAGTGTTAGGGTTTGTGTTAAGATTAGAGTTTGGGTTACAGTCAGGGTTACAGTTAAGTTTAGGGTTACATTTAGGGTTAGGTTTAGGTTAGGGCTAGGCTTAAGGTTTGGGTTAGGGTTAGGTTTATGGTTAGTGCTGTTTTCGTGAACCCTAACCCTATCACAAGGGTAAGGGTTAGTGTTAGGGTTCACGATAGGGTTAGGGTTAGTTTTAGAGTTAGAGTTAGGGTTAGGTTTAGGTTTAGTGTTTCGTTTAGTGTTGGGTTTAGGGTTAGGGTTTGTGTTAGAGTTAGGGTTTGGGTTATCATTAAGTTTAGGGTTAGTTTTAGAGGTAGGTTTAGGGTTATTTTTAGGTTTAGTGTTAGAGTTAGTGTTAGGTTTAGGGTTAGGGTTTGTATTAGGGTTAGGTTTCGGGTTAGCATTAGGGTTAGATTTGTTTGAGGATTAGGGTTAGGGTTAGTGTTTGGTTAGGGTTAATGTTAGTGTTGTGGTCAGAGTTATGGTTAGGTTTAGGTTTAGGGTTAGGCAAGGGTAAGAGTTCGAGTTAAGTTAGGGTTAGGTTTAGGGTTTGTGTTAGGGTTAGGGTTAAATTTAGGGTTTGTTTTAGGGTTATTTTTAGGATGTGGGTTTGTGTTAGTGTTATGGTTAGGGTTAGGTTTATGGTTCACCTTAAGGTTAGGTTTGGGGTAAGTGTTAGGGTAAGGTGTAGGTTCATGGTTAAGGATAGGGTTAGTGGTACAGTTAGGGTTAGTGTATCTAGGTTGAAGCGTTCTTTTGCAGGACCACTTTGAAATTTTAGGTTCCACTTTGTTTTCTCCTATACAGATAGATGCAGTTTGTACACTAAATGAAACACGGTTTGTGCTCGCTGCTTGAAACTTGACACACTGAATTAGTTCTCAGTGTGCTCTCTATACTTTCTTCCCTCTTCAAGTAGCCTTAAGCAGAGGCACTTGTCAGTCAAGGAAAAAATAACTTTCATTTGAAAGCTTTTGCCAAGCTTCCACAGAACTCTGAGTTTACTGAAACCCCGGGAAATATTTTTTAACCGATCTTGATGTTACATTGCGGTAATGATCAATATTCCAGTCTCAATTAAACCCCCAAATTTTGTTCATCTAGGTTGAAGCATTCGTTTGCAAGAACCCTTTGAAATTTAGGTTTAGTTTACCCCTATAGAGAGATGCAGTTGGAACTCTAAATCAAACACGGTATCTGCTAACTGAGTGAATTTCCACATAATGAATTAGTTCTCAGTGCATTCTCTATCTTTGTTCCTTCTTACAGTAGCCCTAAGCAGAGGTAAAGAAAGACAATTTTCATTGGAAAGCGTTTGCAAAGCTTCCACAGAACTCCGAGTTTACTGAAATCTCAGCAAATATTTTTTTTTTTTCACACGATCTTGTTGATACGCTGCAGGAATCATCAGTATCCAGCAGCCCTTGGCTCCCCAAATTTCGTCCTTCTAGGTTAAAGCGTTCGTTTCCAGGAACACGTTGAAATGTTAGGTTTCACTTCCTTTTCCACTATAGGTATACTCCCAGTTGGAACTGTAAATCCAACACGGTTTGTGCTAGCTGCTTGAAACTTGACAAACTGAATTAGTTCTCAGTATGCACTCAGTGCTCTGTTCCCTCTTACCATAGCACAAAGCAGAGGCAAGGAAAGAACACTTTCATTTGAAACGGTTTGCCAAGTTTCCACAGAACTCCGAGTTTACTGAAATCCCAGCAAATATTTTTTTTCACCAGATCTTGTTGATGCATTGCAGGAATCATAGGTACTCCAGTCACACTTGGCCCCCCAAACTTTGTTTTTCTAGGTTGAAACGTTCATTTGCAGGAACACTTTGACATTTTACATTTCACTTCATTTTTCTCTATAGTGATAGATGCAGTTGGAACTCTAAATTAAGCATGGTTTGTGCAAGCTGCCTGAAACATGACACTCTCAATTACTTCTCAGAGCATTCTAACCTATGCTTTGTTCAATCTTGCAGTAGCCTTTAGCATAGGCACTTGTCAGTCAAGGAAAAGTAACTTTCATTTAAGATAATTTGTGAAGCTTCCACATAACTCCAAGTTTATTGTAATATCAGAAAACATTTTTACACCCTATCTTTTTGATACTTGTCAGGAATGTTCAGTATTGCAGTTGCACTTGGTTCCCCTCATTTTGTTCTTCTAGGTTGAAGCGTTCGTTTGCAGGAAAAGTTTGAATTTTTAAGATTCACTTCGATTTTCCCTATATGGATAGATGCATTTGGAACTCTAAATCAAACACGGTTTCTGCTACCCACTTGAAATTTGAAACACTGAATTAGTTCTCCCTGAACTCTCTGTGCATTGTTCCCCCTTGAAGTAGCCCTAAGCAGAGGAACTTGTCAGTCAAGGAAACATTACTTTCATTTGAATGCGTATGCCACACTTCCACAGAACTCCGAGTTTCCTGAAATCATAGCAAATATTTTTTCACCTGATCTTGATGATATGTGGTGTTAAAAATCGGTACTCCAGTAGCACTGGGCCCCCCAGATTTTGTTCTTCTAGGTTCAAGCATTTCTTTGCAGGAGAAGTTTCAATTTTTAGGTTTCTCTTCATTTTCTCCTATGCAGATAGATGCAGTTGGACTAAATCAAACAAGGTTTGTGCTAGCTGCTTGAAAGTTGACACACTCAATTAGTTCTCAGTGCCCTCTCTACGCCTTGTTCCCTCTTAAAGTGGGCTTAAGTAGAGGCACTTGTCAGCCAAAGAAATATTGACTTTCATTTGAAGGCATATGCCAAGCTTTCACAGAACTCCGAGTTTCCTGAAGTAATAGCAAATATTTTTTTTCACCCGATCATGATGATACATTGCTGCAGTCTGGCTGGGCACAATTCAGGAGCCACTTGTCAAAAGAAACAAACTTTATTTTTAGAACCACACACCAAAGAAAAAAGCTCCTCAGGAAAAACCCTCAGAGCCCAACTGCCACCACCGGCTTCCCACAAGCCTCTCTCACCACCACAAGCCTCTCCCACCACCCACAATCCTCCTGCTCTTGAGGCCGATTGGCTGGGTTGCATGGGCAGAGCCAAAAAAGTCCCCCAATGAGCAGCTCCGTGGTCTGAAAGGGCAGGGAAACAGCCCAATGAGCATCACCGCAGAGGAGCCAATCAGCTAGATGTTGCTGGGGCCGCTGTGAGCCAATCATCAGCCGGCAGCTGGAAGTTTGCTGGCAGCTGGAAGTTTGCTGGGGCCCCTTCGGCTGTGGCTCTCCACAATACATGGGGGTAATGATCGATACTCCAGTCTCAATTGGACCCCTAAATTATGTTCATCTAGGTTGAAGCGTTCGTTTGCAGGAACACGTTGAAATTTTAGGTTTCACTTCATTTTTTTTCTATAAAGATAGATGCAGTTGGAATTCTAAATCAAACACGGTTTGTGCTAGCTGCTTGAAACTTGACACAATAAATTGATTCTCAATGCCCTCTCTGGGCTTTGTTCTGCCTTGAACTAGCTCAAAGGAGAGGCAAGGAAAAACCAATTTTATTTGAAAGCATTTGCCAAGCTTCCACAAATCTCCGAGTTTACTGAAATCCCAGCAAATACGTTTTTGATCTGATCACTTTGATACCTGGCAAGAATGAACAGTTTTGCAGTTGCAATTTGTCCCCCAATTTTCATTCTACTGGGTTGATGCATTCTTTGCAAGAACACTTTGAAATTTAGATTTCATTTTCCCCTATAGGTAGAGAAGCAGTTTGAACTGTAAATTAAACATGGTTTCTGCTAGCTGCTTGAAATTCCACATACTGAATTAATTCTCAGTGCACTCTCTATGCTTTGTTCCTTTTTGCAGTGGACCTAAGCAGAGGCAAGGAAAGAACACTTTCATTTGAAAATGTTTGCCAAGCTTCCACAGAACTCCAAGTTTCCAGAAATCTCAGCAAATATTTTTTCGCCCGATCTTGTTGATACTTTACAGGAATCACCAGTACACCCACCGCACTTGGCTCTCCAAAATTCGTACTTCTAGGTAAAAGTGTTCATTTGCAGGAACACTTGGAATTTTTAGGATTCATTCCTTTTCCCTATAAGTACATTCCCAGTTGGAACTCTAAATCAAACATGGTTTGTGCTAGCTTCTTGAAACTTAACACACTCAATTAGTTCTCAGTGCGAACTCTTTCCTTTTTCTCTCTTGAAGTAGCCTGAAGGAGAGGCAGAAAAATCAATATCATTTGAAAGTGTTTGCCAAGCTTCCAGAGAACTCCGAATTTACTGAAATCCCAGCAAATACTTTTTCCACTGACCTTGTTGATACGTTGCAGGAATCATCAGTACTCCAGCCACACTTGGCTCCCCAAATTTGATACTTCTAGGTTAAACCGTTCATTTGCAGAAACACTTTTAATTTATAGGTTTCTCTTCATTTTCCCCTATACAGATAGATGCAGTTGGAACTCTAAATCAAACACGATTTTTGCTAGCTGGTTGAAACTTTAAACACTTCATTAGTTCTCAGTGCCCTCTATATGCTTTGTTTCCTCTTCAAGTAGACTTAAGCAGAGGCACTTTTCAGCCATGAAAATATCATTTTCACTTGAAATCGTTTGCCACGCTTCTACAGAACTCTGATTTTCCTGAAATCCTAGCAAATATTTTTCAACTGATCTTGATGATACTTTGTGATAATAATCAATACTCCAGTAGAATTTTGCCCCCCAGATTTCATTCTTCAAGGTTGAAGCGTTCCTTTGCAGGAGTAGTTTGAATTTTTAGGTTTCACTTCATTTTCCCCTATACAGATAGATGCAGTTGGAACTCTAAATCAAACATAATTTGTGCTAGCTGCTTAAAGGATGACACACTCAATTAGTTCTCAGTGGCCTCTCTATGGTTTTTCCCTTCTTGAAAGTATCCCTAAGTAGGGGCACTCATCAGTCAAGGAAATATTATTTTTCATTTGAAAGCGTTTGCCAAGCTTCCACAGAACTTCAAATTTATGGAATTCCCAGCAAATATTTTTTGCACCCGATCATTTTGATACTTGGTGGTAATGATGGGTACTCCAGTGGCCCTTGGCTGCCTAAATTTTGTAGTTCTTGGTTAAAGGGTTCGTTTGCAGGAACACTTTTTTAGGTTTCAATTCCTTTTCTCCTATATGTATATTCCCATTTGGAACTCTAAATCAAACATGGTTTGTACTGGCTGCTTGAACCATGACACACTCAATTAGTTCTCAGTGTGAACTTTATGTATTTTCCTCTTAAGTAGCCCTAAGTAGAGTCAAGGAAAAAAGAATTTCATTTGAAAGCATTTGCCACACTTGCACAGAACTCCGAGTTTGCTGAAATCACAGTAAATAGTTTTTCACCCAATCTTGATGATACTTGGAGGTAATTATCAGTATTCCAGGCACACTACGCCCCCCAGACTTCTTTCTTCTAGGTTAAAGCATTCGTTTGCAGGAACACTTTGAATTTTTAGGTTTCTCTTCATATTCCCCTGTAGGGAGAGATGCAGTTGGAACTCTAAATCAAACACGGTTTGTGCTAGCTGCTTGAAGCTTGAATAGTGAATTAGTTCTCAGTGCACTCTATATGCTTTGTTCTCTCTTGCAGTAGCCCTAAAAAGAGGCAAGGAAAAACACTTTCATTTGAAAGCATTTGCCATGCTTCCACAAAACTCTGAATTTCCTGAAATTTCAGCAAATATTTTTTCACCAGATCTTGTTGACACTTGGCAGTAATGATCAGTAAGTACTCCAGCTGCACTAGGCTCCCCCAATTTCATTCTTTTAGATTAAAGCATTTGTTTGCAGGAAGAGTTTGAATTTTTAGGTTTCACTTCGTTTTCTCCTATACAGACAGATGCAGTTGAAACTCTAAATCAAACACAGTTTGTGCTAGCTGCTTAAACCTTGACACACTCCATTAGTTCTCAGTGCTCTCTGTATGCTTTGTTCCCTCTTGCAGAAGCCCTAAGCAAAGACAAGCAAAAAACACTTTAATTTCACAGCGTTTGGCAAGCTTCCAAAGAACTCCGAGTTTACTTAAATCTCAGCAAATATTTTTTCACCTCATCTTGTTGTTATGTTTCAGGAATCATCAGTACTCGAGTGGCACTTGGCTCTGTAAATTTCCTTCTTCTAGGTTAAAGTATTCTTTTGCAAGAACAGTTTGAATTTTTAGGTTTCACTTTGTTTTCCCATAAAGGTATACTCCTAGTTGGAACTCTGTATCAAACACGGTTTGTACTAGCTGCTTGAAACTTGACACACTGAATAAATTCTCAGTGCGCACTCTAGGATTTGTTCCTTCTTGAAGTAGCCCAAAATAGAGGCATTTGAAAGTGTTTTCCAAGCGTCCACAGAACAATGAGTTTACTTAAATCCCAGTAAATATTTTTTTCACCCGATCTTTTTGATACTTGGCCATAATGATTGGTACTCCAGTCGCACTTGGCCCTCCAAATTTGATCATCTAGGTTGAAGCATTCCTTTGCAGGAAATCTTTGAAATTTTAGGTTTCACTTCATTTTCCCCCATAGGGATAGATGCATTTGGAACTCTAAATCAAACACGCTTTGTGATAGCTGCTTGAAATTTGACATATTGAATTAGTTCTCAGTGCGCTCTGTATGCTTTGTTCCCTCTTGCAGTAGCCCTAAACAGAGGCAAGGAAAAACACTTTCATTTGAAAGCGTTTGCCAAGCTTCCACAGAACTCCGAGTTTACTGAAAACTCAGACATATTTTTTCACACGATCTTGTGGATATGTTGCAAGAATCACCTGTATTGAAGCCGCACTTGGCTCCCCAAATTTCGTACTTCTAGGTTAAAGCATTCGTTTGCAGGAACACTTTGAATTTTTAGGTTTCACTTTGTTTTCCCCTATAGGTATACTCCCAGTTTTAACTCTAAATGAAACATGGTTTACTATAGCTGTTTGACATTTGACACACTCAAGTAGTTCTCACAGGGTTCTCTATGCTTTGTTCCCTCTTGAAGTAGCCCTAATCAGAGGCAAGGAATAAACACTTTCATTTGAAAGCCTTTGCAAAGCTTCCACAGAACTCCGAGTTTCCTGATATCCCAGCAAATATTTTTTCACCTGATATTGATGATACTTGGTGGTAATGATTGGTACTCCACCCCACTTGGCTCTCCAAATTTTGTTCTTCCTGGTTAAAGCATTGGTTTGCAGGTACAGTTTGAAATTTTAGGTTTCACTTCGTTCTCTCCTATACAGATAGATGCAATTGGAACTGGAAATCAAACACAGCTAGTGCTAGCTGCTTGAAATTTGACACACTGAATTAGTTCTCAGTGTGCTCTCTATGCCTTGTTCCCTCTTCAAGTAACCTTAAGCAGAGGCACTTGTCAGTCAAGAAAATAATCACTTTCATTTTAAAGCATTTTCCAAGGTTCCAGAGAACTCCATATTTACTGAAATCCCATCAAATATTTTTTTGACCTGATCTTTTTGATACCTGGCAAGAATGATCCATTCTGCAGTCACACTTTGTACTCCAAATTTTGTTCTTCTACATTGAAGCATTTGTTCGGAAGAACACTTTGAAATTTAGGTTTCATTTACCCTTATATAGAGAGATGCATTCAGAACTCTAAATCAAACATGGTATCTGCTAGCTGCTTGAAATTCCACATACTGAATTAGTTCTCAGTGCATTCTCTATCCTTTGTTCCTTCTTGCTGTAGCCCTAAGCAGAGTCAAGCAAAAGACATTTTCATTGGAAAGCATTTGCAAAGCTTCCACAGAACTCCGAGTTTACTGAAATCTCAGCAAATATTTTTTAACCCAATCTTGTTGATACTTGGCAGAAAAAATGTGTATACC